>NC_050530.1:2515298-2544682 GCF_002922805.2 Oryzias melastigma
CCTATTAGCTTCAGTGTTTTCAGCTATTAGCTTCAGCGTTTTCCCCTATTAGCTTCAGTGTTTTCAGCTATTAGCTTCAGCGTTTTCCGCTATTAGCTTCAGTGTTTTCCCCTATTAGCTTCAGTGTTTTCAGCTATTAGCTTCAGTGTTTTCAGCCTTTAGCTTCAGCGTTTTCAGCTATTAGCATTTTAAGCTATTAGATTCAGCGTTTTCAGCTCTTAGCTTCAATTTCAGCATCTTCAGCTATCAGCACTAGCATCTTCAGCGGCCAAATTCATCTTACAGCATTCACACTATTATTATCACAGGTAATGCTATATATTTAGTTTTTAGTTACGTAAAATAATCAGTGATTATTCGACTGCTTGTGGCAGCACTACTGATCGGCACAGCTTTGTAACTTTTTTTTTTTTATCAAGATGTTTATTTCTTAATGAGAAAGCAGAATATAGGATTTATAAAGGTTGTCTCCTAAAATTATCTTAGATTCTAAAGCAGTTTATTTGGCAGAATCCTTGGAATTTATACCCTTCATTAACCCTTTAATGTTGGTTGATCAATGTCAATCGGCTGAATCGGAGAAAAGCAACTTTTCAAAGATGTGCAATGCGTTGCATAAAAGCACAAAGCCGCTTTTCTCCACAACAGAATCAGCTGATGAATTGCATAAGCTTGAGTGTTAAAGGATTAAAAGAATTCATTTCCTGGAACACAAACTCATTGTTTATTTATTTTACTACATTTATTGATTTTTAACTCCCTTTGCAGCAGATATGTGTGCTGTTTTACAAAAAAACATTTTTTTTAATTTAATTTAAAATTAATCTTTTTTTAAATATGGTTGTCCCTCACTATTTCTCAGTTTTTTGACAGAGTTTCACTGTATTACAGTGTGGGGTGATCTGCGTCCTGATTGGCTGGAGACAGTTGTCAATCTCTTCCTGTAAAGAATGAGTTTATAAAGTGTGCAGTTTGAGGTTTTAAAGCCTAAAAACATCTATAAGAATTACAAAAATGAAGATGATTACTTCCTAGATTTTACCTGTTGTAATTTATAAAAAACATAAGAAACACTTTAACAACCCTGTAGAAACTAAGAAACAAGTTTCTTCTGAGTTTTCTAAATTAATTTGACAATTTGTTTTTTGTTTGTTTGTTTTCGGTAGCATCAATTACTGCAGCCGAAAAACAAAATGACAAAAAAAATACACACTAAAACAATAATTATAAAAAAAAAATAAAAAAAATAATGAAAAGCAGCAGACAAATTTGACCTCTACAGTTAAAAAAAGTTAAATTATACGTCTGAAATCCTAAATTTAAACTGGATTATTTTGTTTGATCTGGAGTTAAACCACTGTCCCTTCAGAACAGTTTTAAGTCCCACCACGATCATATTTTATCTACTTTCACATCATTCCCAGTTATTGTTTTTTGTTGCCAAAATTTAAAAAATAAAACCTGTGTCGTTTTGAAGAAAGGAGTTCATGAGAAACTTCTCACTGAGTTGTGGGCGGGACCGTTGGCGTGGTGCATCTCCGCCCCCCTTCCCCTCCTTGTTTAGAGAAGGGAGTTTGTGGGCCACCCGTTATATTTCTGCCTGTTTTATTCAAAACATTTAATCCTATTTCACAACAATTTAAATAAAATAAAACTGCCAGAAATGCAATTTTGAGCTTAAATTTTCCTTCATCATCAGAAAAATGCCACAATGACATTTAAAAACATAATTTTTATGCAACAAAGCAAAGATAGTTCAGAAAATGTCTTTAAATTGGAATTTATTTGTAAAAATAAGAATGTCTCTTTATTAATTAGACTCATTTTACAGATGTTTATCAGAAATGTTATTATTTTCCATTCTGGTTATGAAATATTATTGGCAATTAGAGGTTTAATGATTTTACACATAATATTCTCATTGGTATAAATTTATTCAGCTTTTACCCTTAAATAAAAAAAGAATAAAGTGTCTTTCAGTGTTTAAATAACTCCTTTATTTATTTATGTGTTTCTGCCTTCCCCGAGCATTACCAGACACTCAGCAGGCTTTGGGTTTCTTCTAAAGAAAGTTTCAAAAGCTGTTCTGAGTTTTTATCGCAAGTTTTTGGAAAAGAGGGACAATCGTGGGATGTAACAGCTGCTATTCCTCCACCGTTGTTTACTTTTTTGAGTCTGTTCTTGCCACCTGAGCTTGAGGAACTCTGACGAACAGCCTCAGTATTTGGGGCAGCACTTTTTGTGTCTCATCGTTGTTGGTTTTTGGAGAACTTATGAATAAAAGTGCAATGTTGAACTGTAAAAAAGCTCATTTCGTCATTTTGTATTTATTTAAAACAAATAATGATGTTTTAAGTCCAAAGATTTTACGCCACATTTTGATTACTGACTTAATCTGTTTCGTTTTTCTTCTTCTTAAAGCCGAGGAACATTTTCCTACAAGGTCCAGACTGCCACGTTCGGATTGGGGACTTTGGTTTGGCCTGTAGAGACATTCTCGTGGACGGCTATAAGAGATCGAACTCTTCCGGCGGCGGTAACCTCCTCGCCTCTCCTGACCCCTCAAATCCCAACACATGACACGTCTGAAAACCACCACTAGGGGGCGATATTTGCTTTGAAGTGAGATGTCCTGTCTTTTGCAGATTCCATTCACACTTCAGGCGTGGGAACATTTGTGTACGCTTCACCAGAGCAGCTGAAAGGATCTCATTATGATTCAAAAGTAACTCACCGTTTGACAACTCCTGATTTGTTTGGTTTTTTTGTTGTTTTTTTTCATGTTTTCTGTATTTGCCCCTGCAGTCAGATATGTACAGTATTGGAGTTATCGCTCTGGAGCTCTTCCAGCCTTTTGGAACAGAGATGGAGCGAGTCCGGACTCTGGAAGACCTGAGGGACGGGAAGGTTCCCGACTCTTTCTGTCAGAGGTGGCCGGTCCTGACTAAATACATCACCAATCTGACGAGTAAAGAACCCGACGTCCGTCTGACGGCCAGCCAGCTCCTTCAGAGTGAACTCTTCTGCAGCAAAGACGCGGTAAACGTCTTTATCAACGTATGATTCATTCAAATATCTACTTTAAGCTGAAATTTCAATGTTTTTCTTCCTGCAGGTAATTAACGGTTTGCAGAGGAGAGTGGAGGAGCAGGAAGAGGAGATCCTGCAGCTGAGGCTGCAGATCAGCCGGCTTCAGAGCTCTCGAGTCACCGTTACGTTCTCAGAGCTGGACGAGACCTGAGCCTTTTACGGATGTCAAAAACTGTCGAAATTTAACTGGATCAGCCACCGACCTACTTGATTCTGCTGGATGCACGTGTGGATGTATTTAAGTCTTGTGGATGCCGAAGTTTTATTATTTCTTTTCAGCTGTTCAATAAAACCAGTTTTGGATACATCTGGTGGAAGTGAAGCTAAATTTCATATTTAATTTTTTTAATTGACTTTTCAGCAGTTAAATTGGAGATTTTATGTCTGAAAATGTGGATAAATGCAGCCTATAGGTGTTTTTAGGATGCAAATTTCATGCTAAATGCCTTAAATGTTTCACTGCCTTAAGGATAAAGCTATTAACTATTTAAAAATGATAACGGACACTAAATTTCAGCTTAAACGTTCAGTACAAGCAACGGATCTTCTCAACACGTTTCTCACGGAGGGGTAAAATCAGCCAATCAGAAGGCTCGTTTCATGGTAGGTACCCGGATGTACCCGTCAGGCAGCCAGCTACGTCATTGTTCACCGCCGGACACCCGCTGGAAATACGGAATGGATTTAAAACTGCCATTAACGAGTTTGTAAAAGATTTCAGGTGAGTGGGGAGTTACCTTCGCGGTCAAACGTCACCGTAAGGGCGCGGCAGGAACGTCCGCGGGCGTGTGGGGCGCCGCGGGGAGCTGTAGTAGCCTTACACCGGCTCTGGATGTCATGTCGGAGAAAGCGGCGCATTGAGCTCTCTCAGCCGCCGGTGTTGTGCCCCTCCTTTCTCACTCACCTAAACACATATGGGCTTTAATGTTTCTAAAAAATAAAAATATTTAAAGTTTAATGCACCAATGTGTAATTTTTATTTCGAAAAGCACCGAAGTTATACGATTTGTGAAGTGAATAGCGTCGGCTAATTAGCCTTAGCAACAACGTTGCTAGCTAAATGTTCTTCACGCGGAATTTAAAAACCTTCAAAGCGAAGCTTCCCGCTGGTGGACAGTAAATGTATTTGTGCCATCTGCTTTGGGTAACCCATAGTAACGAAGGATCACCGCTCGCTTCCTGCGTTTAAAGGTGCTGCGTGTTAAAGGCCTAGCGCCGTCTGTTAGCTAGTTAAGTCAGTCTGTCGGAGCAGGTGGGAGGGAACAGCTGCTCTCCTGAACGCGCTTCCGACATGGAAGTAGCCCGCTCGGGAAGTCTACAGTCAAAATTCAACCCACTTCCTCGTTTGGAGTTGCTTTAACTTTATGTTAAATATGTAATATTAGGTTATAGCAACTCAAATAAATCTTAACACGTATTAATTTAGCATAAAAACCCATAAAAGATGGCACATCTGCCCCCTATCTTATAGCTTTTATTTCCTCCCTGTCAAAATAAAAGTTGGAAAGTTTTTATTATGAAAGGGAAATAACATTAGTAAACAAACCAACTTCTATCACGTTTTTTAAATTAAATATTTATTTAGATGTTAATATCACTTCAAAACAACCTAAAAACTGAAAACTCTGTTTTACATAATTATGAAATCTATTTTTTGATTATAAAACTAAGAAGTTTTAAAATTATTTTTCAACAGATTATGTCCCGGAGCTTTTAGGCCTGCAAAATAAGCCTCACGTTTCTGCTGTCCTTCATTAATAATCCATGAAGAATACGGTTTAGTTTCATACATCCGCTCTCGATCTTTTGTTTTCCACCATTTTCTTTCATCTTTAAGAATACTTTATGCTTTAAAAGAGCTAAATATTACTTACAAAATAGGCATACATTAAGAAAGAAATGTAATTTTTGAGAAGAATTCTTGGTGATTTATTTAATTTAAATTCTGTCTGCTATTATCATACTCGGAGAGCCATTCGGGTTGATTTTTCACAAAATTTTCTTTCATCCTTTAGAAAAACTAGACAATAATTTGTATTTATGTTAATACTAATATTATGATCAATATAAATTAATTTTTGTATATTTTTTGTCATGAATAAAGCAGAAACATAAAGAGATAATTTCTTTTTTGTTTAAAAAAAATGAAGTACAAGTTTTGACAGACTTCCTTTCAAAATAAAAGACACCCTGTGCCACATTTCAATGCAGCAGTGAGTGAAAAAACACATTATTTAATAGCTATAACAATAACTAACATCAAATCAGAGCAAATTAAGGGACCATAAGATGCACTTATATTTCTGTAATTTAAAAAAGATGTGCTTTATGTATGAATTTTGGTTTTGCACACTGACCTTAAATTGATTTACTGTGGTACACGTGCTTAAAAAATCTGTCCAAATGTTTCAAAATCTACAAGGTTGACCGCCTGATGGATTGTTGGCGGATTATGGGTAATGTAGTCAAGAGTGATGCTTCAACTGATGCGATTTGTTGTTCAAAAATACGTTGCTTTTTAATATATGCTGTACTTTTCTTTAACCGGGCTTATCTGGAGCCTCAGACTGCAGACCACCATTCTAGATTCTGCTTTTTGCATGTTCCTTTAATAGTCTGATAACTCCATTATTCAGATAACATACAGATATAAAGTGTGAGTGTAAAGAGGCTTAATGAGGTGAAATTTTAAGAACATAAACCTGATTTCAGATTCTTTACTCGTGTTTTTCTCCAACTGGATAAACAAAAAAATTTGCCTGAGTCTGAAACTTAATGAACGTTCTGCACATACAGATAAATAAGGAACAGAATGTTTTCAGTCATAGATTTCTACTGGAATGTTGACAACTACTGAAGATTATTCTGACCTGTGACACCAAAAACTTACAATTGATTCAGATAAATTCCTCCATTATTGTAGTGGATGATGACAGTGATTTATGAAGTTGTGCCTCTCTTTTTCTGTCTGTAAACAGCTATGAACAATGACCATAGTTGACAGATCTTCTGAGAAGTCTGACCACGAGTCAGTCGGATTTAACCGGTCCACCTTCACCAGTGGAGACATCGGGATGGAGGGCAGTTGCTCCAGCAGCTGGGCGGTGGGGCCCACCATGCCCTGCGACTCCCCGAGACTCAAGTCTCCCGGAGGCTGTCTGGGTCCAACTCCTGGTGCCGCTGTCTACAACAGCACGCCGTCCTCGGTGGATCGACCCAAGGACCAAGGTAGGAAAACAGCGCCGCCTTTACTCACCGGTACGTTTTTATATCAAAAGGTTTATTTCTGGTTTTGACGACTTCTTCTTCTAAACAAAATTTTCCCAGGATATGTTTTCATTTCAGAATAAAAAGTTTAGTCTCTTTTAAAATAAAACCGCTACAACGGAGTATTAGGGCCAGTTTACAAAAAAAAGAATTATGTCTTTAAAGTTGTACATTTCAGAGAAAAAAGTCATACATTTATAAGAAAAAAAGTAAAAAATTAGGGAAAAAAGTCATAAATCTTTGAAAAAAGTCACACATTTACAAGGAAAAAAAAATCATACATTTACCAAAAATTGCCATATATTTACGAGAAAAGTTGTACATTTACAAGAAAAAAGCCGTAAGTTACAGAGAAAAAAAATGGTAAAGTAAAAAAAAAAAAGTCGTGAATTTACAAGAAATGAAGTCGAAAATTCACGAAAAAAAGTCTTAAATTCATGAGAAAATGTAATAAACTAAAAGAAAAATGTAATTCATTCACAAGAAAACCAGTCATAATTCACAAGAAAGATTCATAAATTTACAAAGAAAAATGTCATAAATTTAAGTGGAAAAAAAGTAAAAAAATTGCGAAAAAAAGGTGTAAATTTACTAGAATAAGTTGTTAATTTACAAGAATTTAAGTCGAAAATACATGAGAAAAAATGTAAATTTACTAGAAAAAAGTCATAAATTTATAAGAAAAAATATTGTGAATTTACAAGGAAAAAGTTAATAAATTACAGGAAAAAAAATGATAAATTAGGAGAAAGAAGTCGTAAATTTACGAGAAATAAAGTCGAAAATTTACAAGAAAGTGTTGTAAATTTACAAGAAAAAAGACAAATTTACAAGAAAGGCAATACACTCACAAGAAATAAAGAAAGAAATAAAACATTTTAAATTTACAAAAAATTAAGTCAAAAATTCACGAGAAAAAGTCTTAAATTTACAAGAAAAAATCATAAATATATTTTAAAAAAAAAAGGTAATACATTAATAGGTAAAGAACCAAAGTTCTGTTTATGAGAGCTATGCTTGAGCACGGTCATGGAGCATCTTGTGAAGCTTTAATTGCCAGATCGGTGTCAAAAACAAAGAAGTTCTGAACCTTTTCTGAACCAAAGTTCTGAACCAAAATACAATTATTATCAGTGAGGCTGACTTTCTGAGGTTCAGTGTCGGTAGTGTGGAGTTTCATATGTTAAATAAAGAACTCAGAGACACACATTCACAGGACCACCACTTTATTCTGCTCCTTCTATTCATATTCCCAGAAGCTCATTGGTCACCGTACCTCATGTTTCTGTGCACAGAAAGAACAGCAAAAGAGACTGAAAACAGTGTTTCAAACGCCCCCTTCTCCTAATGAAACGTCTCCTTTCAACACAAAACAACAAACAGGAAGAAAAACAGTCTGTTAGGTCAGGATGAGAACATGGAAAATTCTGAAAAACGGGCTTCTTCAGACGGAAACACCTTCAGAGTTGAAGAAGATCTGGAGTTTCATGGAGGGAGAAATGACTGGAAGTGGACAGCTGTAGGGATATTGATGACTTCTTCAACGAGAACTGAAGCCCTCCTGTAATATTCTCCTAATGTCACTTTTTTATTTTTGGTTACCGTCGTTCACATCATAGCTTTTTCACAATCGGTTTTTGATGAAGATTAAGAACCTAAAACTGACATTTTTATTAGTTTTTGTTCGTAACGGCACCAGTTAGGATGAAATATAAACGTGTAAATATTTTAATGTTGGTGTTTAATTCATCTGTTGAGTTTTTGTTTTTGTTGCTGTTTGGATATAAAGTCCATAAAGATACAATTTTGCATAAAAAACAAAACAGCTAAGTCTGTGTTTCAAGAGTTTTTATTGGATAAAACACTATAAATGATCACAGGGATGTAAATCCACTACTTGTGTACTTTAACTTAATTCCTGCTGTTGTCTTGTGTTTTTTGTCCAGTTGTTAGCAGCAGTGATGGAATCGAGCTCCCCCAAAAGATCCTGTTCCCTCCAGAGCGGCTCAGCCTGAAGTGGAACCAGGTTCACCGCATCGGCGCCGGTCTCCAGAACATGGGGAACACCTGCTTCCTCAACTCGGCCCTGCAGTGTCTCACATACACGCCTCCATTAGCCAACCACATGCTGTCGCGGGAGCACTCCAAGTCATGTCAGTGACCTCTAAATAAACCAATAACACATTCGTGTTCCCTCCATCCTTCTGAGACGCTTTCTTCTGCTGCAGGTCAAGAGCCGGGCTTCTGTATGATGTGCACCATGCAGAACCACATCATTCAGGTTTTTGCCAACTCAGGCAACGTCATCAAACCCATCGGTGTCCTCAACGAGCTCAAACGTAAGAATGACTGAAAACTGAGGCTTGAAGGAAATTCTGCTGTTTTTATGGAGTAAAATGTTTAGTTTTCACTGTTAGAAGAGCTCAACACTTGGATGAAATGTTATTTTATTTTTGCTTTGTCTTGTAAAGGAATTGCAAAGCACTTCCGCTACGGAAGCCAGGAGGATGCACACGAGTTCCTGCGGTACACGGTGGACGCTATGCAAAAGTCCTGCTTACCTGGAACCAAGTGAGTCAGTTCAGCTTAAACGTTTTTACCAGATTGAGTGTGCAGTCCAAATGACTTTATGGTTCCAGTTTTCCTTAAATTTTGTGGGTAAAATTCTCTGTTGGTTTTAACTTGTTGACTAGATTTTGTGTTTGAATCATGAAAATGTGACATAAATTTTCCCCAAACCATAGAGGTCAGCTAAAAACTTTAAAAAGACTTTTAAAGTCCAACAAGGGTCAGTTGTTGAATATTCTAAGAGAATCTGGCTACAGAGAAAAAATATGCCGCTCAAGAATTAATAGCTGGAAGTCCCGCCCCCTGCCGGAGCCGGATGCAAAAAATAAAACATCTTTTGCGCCCGAAATCATTAGCCAGAAGTCCTCGTTCGGAAAACCACATTTTAAGCTTTCAACCTTTTTTCTCCTCTTTTTTTTTGACCTTTTTTCCTGTTTTTTTCTCTTTTTTTCTGTTTTGTTCTCTTTTTTCCCAGTTTTTTTCTTTCTTTTTGTCCCTTTTTTCAACCATTTTTTCCTCCTTTTTTTTCTCTTCTTTTCCATTTTCCTTTTTTTCTCCTTTTTCCATTTTTTCTCTTTTTCAGTTTTTTCTTTCTTTTTTGCCCATTTTTTTAAACAATTTTTCTCTAATTTTTCCTGTTTTTAGAACCTTTTTTTCTCTCTTTTTTCAATTTTTCTTTTCTCTTTTTTCCCATGTTTTTTTCTTTTTTCTCTCTTTTGTGACGCTCTCTGTCACAGAAAAAAACATCATTATTTCGCCGGCTCTGATCAGCTGACTCACAGTGAAAAAACAGTTCTATGAATTTGAACACTTGTTAATATCGCCTTGAAAGAAATCAATCGACAAACATTCTCTGTTTAAAGCTGATCTTGCACACTAAAACAGTTTACTCTCATTTAAAAGCCGATCGTTCTGAAAAGTTTTTCAAATATCATTTTTTAAAGGGTTTCTTAAAGTTGATAAATTTCCACTTGCGGCTCCAGTTTGTTTCTGGCGCCATCTTGCATGTGACCAGAGGCCCCTCGAATATTCTGCATTATTATTATGGTCTGTGGGAACAACTGTCTCAATAAATCCATATTTGAACTGCTTTTTGTCTGTTAAATGCAGCTTTCTTTTATTTTGAAGTTCTTCTTTTGTTTCCTCTCTGACTTCTGTGAAACAAAAATTCACAAATATGTTTGTTTTTGTTTCTACTTTTCTTATTGAATGTTTTTCTATTTTAAAATGAGTTGATTTTCCTCTGAAACGTTGTGTTTTTGTCAGATTGGACAGGCAGACGCAGGCAACCACCTTCATCCATCAAGTATTTGGCGGCTACCTTCGATCTCGAGGTGAATATGAACCTTTTTATCTCACTGTTGATTATCCAGCAGCTTCACTCTGCCTCATATTTTCTGTTTTCAGTCAAATGTTTAAGCTGCAAAGCCGTCTCGGACACATTCGACCCTTTTCTGGACATCACTTTAGAAATCAAGGTAGCTGTTATCTCCTTCATGCATGGATATTTAAGCTCTTAAAGAACAGTGAAGAAGCTTGAATGTGTTTCACTCAGATGGCGCCCAGCGTGTCCAAAGCTCTGGAGCAGTTCGTCAAGCCGGAGCAGCTGGACGGCGAAAACGCCTACAAATGTACAAAGTAAGAACCGGAGGAAACTAAAACATCGCAGACAGATTTCACGTCTTTTTTTATTTATAGACATTTGCTCTTCGCAGGTGCAAGAAAATGGTCACTGCCTCAAAGAGATTCACGATCCACCGCAGCCCGAACGTGCTGACCCTCTCGCTCAAACGCTTCGCCAACTTCACCGGAGGAAAAATCACAAAGGTAGCGGGAATTTCTGTCTGTTTTCGGGGGAGAGGAGAGGGATCGATGGATGTTCTGAGGCGAGTTCAGCATCTTTGGGTTTAAACTGTTTCCGTCCGACTGGATTAGCAACATCCACGATTGTTAGGACTGAACTGGATCTTCATGGAATGTAACTGAACTGGTTTGGTGAGAACTCAAACTGTCATGAGACAAATTTAAATGTCAGATGTTTTCGGTTTTGTTCACGCTCATGTTCTCTTAGTACGGTGGCCCTGAAGTACAAATCGGAGGATATGGGCCTGTTTACAAACACAAAAACTATTTTTTATTTAAGACTTTAAAGTCATAAATCTACAAGAATAAACTCATAACTGTCAAATAACAAAAATAAAATCCTATATTTACCATTTTTAAAGTCTCAGGGTCAAATTTATGACTTATGTATAAATTATATAAATTTACGCGTTTTAAAGTTTTACATTTATTACCTTAAAATACTAAAAACTAAACTAATAAAACTACAAGAAAAAATTTACATGAAAAAGGTCATAGCTGTTAAATTATGAGAATAATTTAGTTAATTTACGATTTTATTCAGCTAAATTTAAGACTTTTGTTTCTCGGAAATTTACGTGTTTTAAATTTGTAAATTCATGACTTTAAATGTCGTAAATTTACAGGAAAACTGTTGTCAATTTCCGAAAAGAAAGTCATAACTTTTAAATTACGAGAAAAAAGTCGTATATTTATGGCTGTCGAAGATTAAAGATGAAAAAAGCTAAATAAATAAAAACAATTTTAGAAATTAAACAAAATTCCAGAAAACAAAACGTTTTAAAAAGTACTTGGGAATTTAAAATAAAATGTTAAAATGATGAAACAAAAAGAGAACCTGGAAACAGTGAGTCTGATGGGACGTCACTGATTGGATGATGTCGTTTGAGTTTTGATGAAGAGAGAAACCTGAAGGATGTTTTACCTGAACTTTGGTGACGAGTTGATTGAAGAGTAGCTGAACTTTTTTAGTAGGTGTGATCAGAAGCTTAAAGAAACGTCGTCTGTTAGAAGATCTCATCAAGTCAAATCATTTCCTGTTCAAAAGGTAAACAAACGTCACCATCCAATCAGTGACGTCCTGTAAACCTACATACCTGGTTTCTTATTTTGTTTCTACATTTTATTCTAATTTCTGGAAATTATTTTTGCTGCCCAAAATGTTTCAGGTGTATTTTTCATTTTTTTAATTACATTTCTGTCTTTTTTTTTTATTAATTTCTTATATGGAATTGAAATTTTTTTTAAATATTTGTTTTCCTTTTTTTAATTATCATTTTTTAATTAAAGATCCACTCCAATTAAATAGTGTTTTTTAATGTTATTAATGTGTTCTTGTGGTATTTTTCTCAGAAAATTAAGCTTGAATTTATTTCTTTATTCAATTTGTTGTGAATCTGATGCAGATGAAAAAAAATGCAGTTTACAAAAGATCGTTTTTGTGACAGAAAATCCTCTGAAGCTCTCAGCTCTGATGCATCCACTGATGCAAACAGATCCATGAACGTCTTTGTTTTCCTCATCTGAGCTGGAATCTGGATCAGAACCGTTTGTCTGGACCGCTCTGATAATCCTCGCCATTTTCACCGCGCCGCTAATGTTAGGTTGCTTTGGAAAACGGAGCTCATGAGCTGCAGGGTTTCCACTGTTGCCATGAAATCACAACAATTTCCTGTTTGGTTTGGAGTCCACAGTTTTCATTAAAGGAGCTCACAAATATCAGCTGTCAAAAAATAAAAACGTGTTTTGAAGAGTTTCTGATCTCAAAGGTAAAGATATCAGAGAGAAGCAGCTGCTGCTGTTTTCAGAGGAGATTCTCGTCTGGTTATGGATAAACTCTCGTTAACACGTTTCATTTCACTGAAGTTACACAGAAGTTAAAGAGCGTTTTGTGTTTTCCAGGACGTGAAGTATCCAGAGAGTCTGGACCTGCGGCCTTTCATGTCCCAGTCTCAAGGAGAGCCGCAGAACTACGGATTATACGCCGTTCTGGTTCACTCTGGGTTCAGCTGTCACGCTGGACACTACTTCTGCTATATTAAGGTAAAGCTGCACAAATACTGAGAAACACTACAGCTTCAAAGGATTTACTAGTATATATTTTATGTGCATGAATCACTATTGAGAAGTTTTAAAACCCTTGAAGAGTAAAAGCTTCTCCTACATGTCGTGGTTTCTTCCAGGCCAGCAGCGGTCAGTGGTATCAGATGAACGACTCCTCCGTGTCCGTGAGCGACATCCGCTCTGTCCTCAACCAGCAGGCTTATGTTCTCTTCTACATCAAGTGAGTCGACCGAACGCAGCGCTTTAGGCAACTCTTTGGCTTTTTTGTTTTTAGCTGTCAAATCAAAATCAAATCCATTTAATTCTTTGACATTTTGTCACTTTTTATGATCCAGTAGAACATCAGAAAGTAGAAAATGAATGTATAAATGCTGTTTCTAACACTGTTGGAAACAAAAATGTTGGTTTTTCTTTAACATTTCCTTGTTTATTTCATATTTTCTGCATGTTTCACCCTTTTAATTTATTATTTAGTCACACCAGGGTGAAAGTTTACTAAGTTCTTGCTCACCTGCACTTGTTCTCCAGGAGAAAAAGAGATCTTGGGCTGTTTTTATCTTTGTGGACCAATATTTTTACTATTTTGACGTCCATTTTTTCTTTACCGTTTTCTTTTACTGTTAACTTCGTTAATCAAGTCTTTTAAATTCTAGCAAACAAAGCTAACTTACTGTTTTCTTCAACTGTTTTTTGCAAAAAGAAATAAACAATGGAACAAAGCGCAGCATAAACAAACTGAACCTTTAGGAGGTTTATGACCCACTCCGATTATCTTCTGATCTATTCTTAAAATGTTCCCAGTGGTTTTTAAAGGACGATTATACCGTTTTAGCTAATATTGTGTCGTTTTCTAAGATATAGTTTCCGCTGAGCGTCAGTGGTTCATTACCACGATGATTATACTGTTTTGTAATACAAATTGGTGGTTCATCCAGGATAACACACACACATATGTATTAATCGTCTCTCATATATATATATATATATATATATATGTGTAATATATGTGTGTGAGTTATCCCAGACGAGCCCCCAATTTTTGCTGCTTTTAGCTAAAAATGGCATAATCGTTTTATATATATATACAGATGTATGCGTGTATTATCCCGGACGAGCCCCCATTTTGTATTACATGCTTGTCTAGGAACTTGTAAAAGGATTTAAGATAAAGGTAAATTAAAAACAAATTAAATGCTCCAACAACTAAAAAAAACTCTCACAAACAAACCCGGGCTGAAAATAAGTTCTCATCCAATCAGGTGCTCCGGACAATTTATCACCCAAGTGCCACAAGACCATATTAAAACTATGATTTTCATCAGATTGGGTGTTAAAACAGTGAAGTCGCCTCTGCAGCGTGTTTGTTCTCTGTTCTAGTCTGTTCTGTTTTGAAGTTTAACTGAAGATCGATGTTTTCTGCATCACCAGAACCTCAGACATGAAAAAAGTTGCTGACTACAGCGGCTCGAGCCGCAGCCCGAGCATCTCCGGTCAGTCGTCTCCGCGTCCAGTCGTGACGCCGCGCAGCAACGCCATCCACCACAACATGGGCTTCATCGGTCCCCAGCTCCCGCCGCACGCCGCCAAGGTAACAGCAAATGTTTCCACTGCGCCGCTTCAGCGGTGAATGGCGGACATTCTCAGTGAGTTTACTCGTTTTTTGCAGAGCGCCGTCCACGTTAACGGGAACGGAGCTCATAAGGACTTCCCCGGCAGCTCCAAAGGCACCAGCAGCAGCGTGCTAGGAAAGCCCGCCCACGTGTTGCCTTCCTCCTCCTCCTCCTCTTCCTCTTCTGTCTCGCACTCAGTCAGCCGACCCACGATGATTCCAGACCAGGACAAACGACAGAGACTTTCATTTTTCATCGGACAGGGCAAACAGAACCGGCCGTCGTCGTCTTACAGTCAGTCGTACCCCGCAAGCTCCTCCGGTTCTTTATCTTCCTCACACTCTACCTCAGACATTCGATTTGTCCCGCGTCAACTCAACCACGTAAACGGCGCCGCGTGCAGTAACGGAGATCAGCCCGGCGAAGGGAATGGAGCGTCCCTCTTGGTGCCCTACAGCCAGGAGTCTTCGGAAGAATCCGACCCGGAGAACGCCGCGTCTCTGGACAACGGCTGCTTACCGAGAAGCAAAGGAAGCGGCGCCACAGAAGGTATCGGCGCCACCTCTCCGAACACCACCAACGGGGACGCCGGCGCTCGCCACAGCGACGGTGAACTCAACGGACCAACCTGCGGAACGTCCAACCAGAACGGTTACGGACACCACAAAGTGAACGGACACAAGGCTCCGGAGAAGGTGATTCTTCTCTTCTGCTGGGATCAGTTTGATCCGGAGATCCCGTTAACCTGTCCGCTCTGTGATCCTCAGGTGTCGGGAAGTTCATCCTCTGTGACGGCTGCTGTTAACGGAGTCGATGGAGGCCACGCTCAACCAAAGTAAGACGGAAAGTCTGACACTCATCAGACTTTTATGTGTGAATTAATATACAGATAATCTGTCCCACATTAGGACCAGATAGTTTTTACAATTCTTTGTTTTTACTGCAAAGTTCATTTATACTCTTCTCTGGTGAAGATGAAGTTTATTTAAAATGAACACCCCTCCCCCAAAACACAGGTGTTACGGACACAAAGAAAGTTATTATGGGATGTCTGAAAGACCTACGTATGACCCTCACTACTAAAAAAAAAAAAAGCAAATCGGACATCATGTTCACCACATACATATATATATATTTATTTTTTAATGAAAATAAATACCTAATAAATACAAGCATTTTATGACAACTTTTTATGAATCCACTTTGTTCTGAAGATGAAAACCTTAATGGTTTAATAAAAACATTACATCTAAATACATTTTTTTTGCAAAAATTGTTCAAACACAATGCATTGTGGTCTATATTCCCAAATGTTGCGAGCATCGATGCGCACTGGTTTGCAGAGACTTCTGGGAAATTTCTTTTTACATTCAGTTTTGGAATCGAAAATTCAGAATTCGGACACGATCCTAGTCTACGACCACAACCAATGTCTTCAATGACCTTCGACCTCGGGATGAGGCTACTATCTCAAATTAAAAAATAAACACCTTTAGTACCTTCTGAAAGTCATTTTACATTATTAATATAAACAGCCCGGTGTTATCTTGTAACACCACAATTTTGACAGAATATATATTTTATGGAGAGCAAAATATTGAAAGGTATTTAATATTTAGGTCGATTTATTCTGGAATAATATTCCTGTTTGTGTCCATATTTATTCTTAAAAACTTTGAACAATTTCTGTCCTGTTCGGCCCACGACCTACTGTGTGTTTTGGGCTCTGGCTCCCTGTGTGATTTGAGTTGGACACCCCCGTCTCAGTGATGTCGATTAGTCACCTCACTCTTCGAGCATCACTGAGAAAAAATGTTGGACATTAAGTTTGTTGATTCCGAACGACGTTAGCGGGGCTAGCTCGCAAAACTGGCATTCCCCCGTTGCTCACTCAGTTTATACCGTAATATTGTAAAAAAATGTAATGGTTGTCTCAAGCTGAACAAAACGATATAACTTTCAAAACAAACATATTTGGAATGTGGGCATTGTTTATACAAAATGTTTGTTGTCAAGGAAATAAAAAAATGTACTGTTGCCGATTGTTCTAAAAATGATATAAACTTGTTCATCAACCCCAGTCGACCAAAAAATAAAATGGTTGTTATGGATTTAAACCATCAGAACAGCAGTAATTTAGAAAAAAAGTGTTTTATTTATTGAATTGAGTGGAAGGCAGAGGTAGCGGGGGAGGGGCGTGTAGCAGCCACTTAGCAAGCAAGGGTGGGGGTGGGGCAGGTTGTTCCTTAATTATTATTTTTTAAATAAAAGATGAGCTAATACCTTCAATTCTTCTGTTTCCAGTAAAGACGCAAAAGTTCCTTCCTCCCAGTCCGGTTCTTTCCAGAACCTCCAACCTGCTGCTAACGAAAGCCAGCGCTTCCAGGCCGCTGATGCAAGGGCTATTCCGCTGCCTGAACCCCCGCCCCCCCACAACGCCGTCAGCTCTCCGCCGTCGTCCACCAAGCCCCCCTCCGCTGCAGACGCAGAGCCGGCTTCGTCGTCCGCCCAGCAGGTCTGCTCTCAGAGCAGCAGCGGGTTGTCTGCAGCCGCGCAGCAGCACGGCAACCATGAGGACGGCGGCGAGAGAACAAACGGTCCGGCGGCGGAGACCGAAGGAGAAACGGGAACTAAAGATCCCAAAGCGAGTTCCAGAGGCGACGACAGGCAGTCGACTCGCGACAGAGACCGAGTGCACTCTGACTACGGCAGAGACCGCAGGAGACACTACAGGGACAGGAGTCCACGCCGCCAAACCGACGGGGATCATTACCGGTACCGGCGAGACTACAGAGACTACCATCACTCGTACAGGGACCGCTTCCCTCCCCACGAACGGAGCTACAAGGACTGGGATCCCGAGCGCCACTGGGACCGGAAGTTCTTTCACCCCCGAGAGTACGACCGCTCCTCGCGGCGCTCCTACCACCACGGCCACTACTACCACCGATCCGACACGGACTACGATCGGAGGGGATACCACTACCCCCACCGCGACGAGGCCCCGGGCCCCTGGAAGTGGCAGCAGTACGGCCGAGAACCCCGCGCCATGAAGGACAAGAGGAGCACCTGGGAGCGGGATCACTGCCGCTCTCGAGACAGAAGCTCTTCGCCCGACGCGCTCCGGGAACCCGACAGGTCCAAGGGCTCCCCCAGCCAGGAACCCCCCCCAAAGAGGGACGATCACAGTCACAAGAGGGAAGACTGCTCTGAGGTTCACCGCTACCGGAAACACAAAAAAAGCAAGAAGAAGAAGTCGAAAGATAAAGACCGACACCACCGGAGCGGGTGAGCAAGTCAGGAGTCAGTTTGAGATGTTTGAGCTTGACGGATCTCAACAAAGCGGCTTTAAGTGGCTTAGTGAGGTAACTTTAGGTCCTGTCAGGGTCTCAGATGTGATTAGTTCCTGTAGGGACGCTAAAAGTCGGGGGCCTAAGATGACATAAACGTCAAATCGCCTCCTGACACAGAACTTCTGAATCTGATCTACCCAAAAAGAGTTTTCTCTCTAAATCATAATGGGATTACTTTAATAGTTGACTAATCGCAGATTATTTTTCCGATTAGTCGAATAATCACAGATTATTTTTCCAGATTAGTTGAATAATCGCAGATTATTTTTCCTGATTAATAATCGCAGATTATTTTCCAGACTAGTAGACTAATCGCAGATTATTTTTCCGATTAGTCGAATGATTGCAGATTATTTTTCCTGATTAGTTGAATAATCGCAGATTATTTTTCCTGATTAATAATCGCAGATTATTTTCCTGACTAGTTGACTAATCGCAGATTATTTGTCCCGATTAGTTGAATAATCACAGATTATTTTTCCTGATTAGTTGAATAATCGCAGATTATTTTTCCTGATTAATAATCGCAGATTATTTTCCAGACTAGTTGACTAATCGCAGATTATTTGTCCAGATTAGTTGAATAATCACAGATTATTTTTCCTGATTAGTCGAACAATCGCAGATTATTTTTCCCTATTTGTTGAATAATCGCAGATTAGTTTTCCTAATTAGTCGAATAATCGCAGATTAATATTCCCGATGAGTCTAATAAACGCAAATTATTTTCCCGATTAGTCGACTAATCGCAGATATATGTTCCCGATTAGTCAAATATTCGCAGATTGTTTTTCCAGATTAATCGAATATTTGCAGATTATTTTCCAGACTAGTAGACTAATCGCAGATTATTTTTCCGATTAGTAGACTAATCGCAGATTATTTTTCAGATTAGTTGAATAATTGCAGATTATTTTTCCCGATTATTCGAATTGTTTACAGATTATCTTCCCGATTAGTCCACTAGTAGCAGATTATTTTCCCGATTAGTGAACTAATCGCAGATTATTTTTCCTGACTAGTTGAATAAACGCAGATTATTTTTCCTGATTAGTTGAATATTCGAAGATTATTTTTCCAGAATAATCGAATAATCGCAGATTATTTTTCCAGAATAATCGAATAATCGCAGATTATTTTTCCAGAATAATCGAATAATCGCAGATTATTTTTCCAGATTAGTTTCCCTAATTGTCAGTTCCGTTCAGTCAACTAATCGGATCATGCGTAGACTGGATGTGAATCAGACTTCTTCACTATCATTAGCTTTCAACTAGAAGTGCTTAATGTATATGCTAACTAAAATAGAGACAAACTGGACGATAGTTTATTAAACCTTTAAGGAATTCTGGAGCCTCTTAATAGTCGACATAGTTGTGCTTAATGATGACAGTCCTTCTAAATTCAAACATTAACTTAGTTTTTTTTCCTGACGATTCATAAAACGGGACTTCAGTGACCCGGGTGTTTTTTCCCCGCAGAAGCTCAGACGTGGACTCCGAGAGCCGAAGGAAAAAGCGGAAGAGGCGGCGGCACCGTGACAGCGACCCCGAGCGGCGGAGTTCGGACGCGGCTCGGAGCCGCGACGACAGAAGCAGCGACGAAAGGGAAAGTCGAAAACGGCACCTCGACGGCAGCCCCCTGTCGGAGAAACGGCGCCGCACAGACCCCAGCAGGGACCATCCACCGCCACCGTGTCACAGCCCCCCCTCAAACGCTCCATCCTACCGGCACCTCAACGGACACTCGGGTATCGAAAGATTCCTCAGCTGTCAGTAGAGTTCTGCTCTGCAGTGGATTTGACTTCAACCTGTTTTGCAGAAAACGGATTCGGCAGAGACGACTTCTACTCCCACTGACTTCCCGACTCTGTAAGCATCCGCCATCTTTAAAATACTCCTCATAGAGGAAATAAGTCTTTGCCTAATTTAAATTAAAAAAAGCCTAAATTAACAAAAAAGCTAGCATTTAGCTATAATATAGCTAAAGTCCAAAATAGGCTAAAAAATGTAAAAAGTCTAAATTAGACAGAACAGCTGAATATTAGCTAAGCTCAGAAATACCCTAAAAAATCTTAGTTAATGCCAAAATAGTCCAAAAAGTTAGCAGAATACCAATTTTTAAAACTGTAACTTTTTAACATAATTTTGAATAATAAAAAGGCAGGAATATTAAGAATAGGAAAAATGAGCGCAGGAAAACATCCGGCCCTCTGGAATTACCCAGAGGGCCGGATCCGGCCCCCGAGCCTCGACTTTGACACACGTGCGTTAAATTATTTTTTTTTTATAGCTGAAAGACTTGTTTCCTTCACTGTAATCTCTTTTCTAATTGTAAATAACCCTTTTTTGTTGTTGTTTTTTAAAAATTCCAGATCCATCGACGCCCTTTTGACAACAGCAGAGGAATGATAGACATTTTTTGAAGTGGTGCTTTTTCACGGGGAATATCTAGAAAATTTTAAACACAACTTTCAAAAAAAAAAAAATTTTTTTTTTCTTTTTATGTGAATTTATTTGATGTATTTCTCATAACTACGGTTAAAAATGAAAAGAAAAAAACTTTGATCAGTTAAAACATTTATTGTGAAAAATATTAATATATACCTGTCGGAACCCAAACAAAGAAAGCCTGGAGCTTCAAGGTTTCAGCTGCTGCTCGGTGGAACTCAGGACTTCAGTTTTCCAGCTGCTGAATCAAAACTAAGGAGAGCGAGCCGCTCAAAGCAAAAGGATGTCAACGCATTCACAGAGCTGCAATATTTCCCATTCGTCTTCGAAGCGCCACTGGGCGCAGCCGAGCGAACAGAGGGAACTCCGGCGAGGCTTTGCTGACTGATACCTCCACGTGAACCCTGGACAGACTTGAGATCATCTCTCAGCTTTTTTCTTCCCATCTTTGTTTCTCTGAATCCTCACTCTTATATTTTTAAACCTTTTCACTCTGCATCCTCTTATTTTAGATAAAAAAGATGCTTTCTTTTTTTGTTTTTTGACTGTGGACCATCTGTGTTAGCTTTTAATGACAAAACAGTCTTCTAGCATCATGAAAATACTGTGAATTTAATTTGTTTGAACTGTATTATCAGTTATTTTTGTAAGTAACAATCCTGTATCAGGATTCGGTGTTCGGTTTTTAGAAGAAGAAGAAGTCGTCGACCACCTTTTTCTGGGTATGTTTTGAGTTTTCTTTTTCTTTTCTTTCTTTTCCGACTTTTTGAGGAAAAGCTGAGAAAACTGCTGTTATACCTTTAGTTTAGCATGTCTGAATTTATACATTGTAAAAGGTAAAAGCCTTAAAATACATTTGTTATGTCAAAAATGTTTGTTTTTTGTGTTTGTTGGGCAGAAAAAGTGTTTTTTTTGGTATTATATTTGAATTTCTTCAGCAGTTAAATTATATTAACGAAACAAAAGAATCTTCGTTGGATTCAGGTTTTTTCTACGGCACATAACCAAAGATTTGGCAAATTGAGAAAAATTCAAATGCAAAAACTTGTTAATGTTTTTATTCAGATTGTACAGAAAACGGAGGAATAAATTCCCCAAAAGACGAGGGGAAGTTTGCGCCCAAACATCGATGCACTTTGAGGATTTCTGGTGTTTCATTCGCTCTTTTACTCAAATATGAAAAAGATTTCCTCCTCCTGTTTGTACTTCACATACTACACATGCTAACTGTAATCTGGGTATTTGAGAAAGAAAATAAATACACCTTCATCACACAGCTGGATTTTCAATAAGAGAAAACTTGAAAAGTCTTTCCTGAATGTTTGCATATAAAGATAAAGTCCTTCAATCAGACCAGCTGACTGATGAGCTTGAGGCTTTTAATCTGAAAGTCCGGTTTGTCCAGTAGAGGGCGCTCTCCTCACAGGCATCTCAAATAGGGAGCTGCTCCTCAACTTTGTCAAATCCCACATGTCGGACAAAATAAAAAATATATCTCCACATTCACGTGGGAGGCGGAAACGGAGGCGCTCCTCTCGTTTGCTCCATCCTCTCGACAGGAAGTGCCGTCGACAGATCCTCGTCATTTCTTGTTGGCTATCCTCCTCTTCCTGGTGGCCAGCATGTCGTAGAACGGATCCCTGCTGATGCTCGCCCTGGAGAGGAAGACAGGAAGGAACAGATTAAAGGTAAATCCTTTCAAAATAGAGGTCATGAGGATGAGGATGTCAGCAGAAACGCTTCCTGTCTGCACAAATATATATATTTTTTAAAATGGTTTCACCACCGGGGGCGCTATAGTGATCATCCTTTGAGCTATTTTATGTTTTACATTATCTTTACTATCATTGTCTATTTGTCTACAAGTGATGAATCCGAGCAGGGAGTATTTTCTGTCACCAATTATCTCTTTTTTTTATTATTTTATAAAAAATTGAATCCAAAAATGATCAGAAATACAATTTTAAGCTTAATTTCTCTTTATATATGTCCATCAGAAAAAGCCACACAATAGGTTAAAAAAACACCAAAAACACGATTTTCCTTTAAAGTCAGTACTAAAATCTTAGTTTGCTCCTGCAATTCATATTAATAAACAAAACCAAAAGAAAAAATTTAAATTACTTTCGTTTGTTTCAGAAAAAAACATGAAAAAAATAAAAGATAATTAATTTAGTGTTCCTTTAAACTCCAATGAAAATTGTGTTTTTATAAATTTTTTCTCATGATGGAGAACATATATAAAACAAATATCATTTTTGAGTATTTCTTTATTCAGAATGTGTTGGATCAGGAACAGATGAAAACCCGCGGTTTGAAAAAGCTTGGCAGCAACTTCCGTGGGCGGAGCCAAAGTTTTCCTTTTCCGCTACAATTCTAAATCATCCACTTGTAGACAAATAGATCCACGAACGTCTTCATTTTCCTCGTCTGAGCTGGAATCTGGTTCAAATGTTGCTCGACATTTATTTTATTTTGCTAGGCTAATGTTAGCTTGGACTTATGAGGTGCTTTAAGCTAGCAGGAGAGAGTGTAAACAGAGGAATGCTGGGAAATTAGATATGCAAACTTCCAACAGTTAGCATTTCTGCTGCTCTATAGAAAATATGTCTAAAAAAAACGACTCAAGTTTTTAGATTTTGGCTAAAAACGACATAATCATTGAATGAGAACAATATTACAATCGAAAAAAATACATAGTTTAGTGGGATTTTAAACTCCAGCATGAACCAGTTGGCTCGATTGTCCAACTGTTTAAAAAAACCTACTACATCAAACAATCAACATAAAAAACATATTTATTTTTCATTAAGTGGTTTTATGAAATCTAATAAAAATAATGTTGGCTTAAGAAGCAAAAATAGAGACATAAAACTAATAATTTTATCATCTTTACCTACTGGCTCAAATGTGATCCACTCATTTTTAACTGGATTACATAGAATTAACTATCACCAAACTTTTATTCTTTCAAAAGAAAGTAATCACAAAAAAGAAAAACAATAAACGAGCTATTCTCGCTGTTAAATTGTGAAAATTAGCTAAACTTTTTCCCGCCAAAAGTGTCACGGAGGCAGCCATTTTGAACTGAGCAGTAAATGTCCGTCTACTGCCCCTAGTGGAGTGATGAAGAACAACAGGGAAGAAAATATGGACCAAGTTCTGTCCAATGGGTTTTAAGGAAAGTTGGGACCACTCTAATGAGACGCAGAAATGCGTGTATCTAATATGATACAAAGAGTTATATAGGGTTAAATAGCAACATTTATTAGTAACAGTAAAAGTACACAGATAATTGAGGCAATAATAGTAAAAAAGAAATGAATTGTTATAAGTTGTGTTTTTTTTATGCAAGCTAATATTTTGGATTTTGAAGCTTAATCTTCTTAATCTATGTTCTCCATCATGAGAAAAATGCCACATAATGTGTTTAAAACACCATTTCCATCATTCATAGGAAGCATTAATCCTGTTTTCCCTCAGCCGGGTGGAAGTGATCGGTAACCTCGTGCTCCGCCCTCGCAGCGAACGTGTGATCCAAATGCTGCACCGACACTCTGAAGAGCGCCGGAGGAGGTGTGTGTGAAACTGCCTTTGCTCTTGTCAAATAGGAGCGACCTTATCCGGCAGAACCGGAGTCTTATCTGAATGGAAGTGTGAGAAACCGAGTCACCGCTTGTGTGTTCCTCAGTGTCAAGGTCACGCGTGAGAAAGTCCCACATGGGAACAGGCTGGAGCACTAAGTGCCCCTGGCTGTAAATGGATCCGCGTCTCTTACTTGATGGATTTGATCCACTCCTCCTTCTCCTCTGGAGTGGGCGCCGATATCCTGTACACCACGTGGTTGCCCTCGACGACGCGGCCGTCCGCCTCCGTCTTACAGGCTTTGATGACCTGGCCTTTGTGGTTGGGGTTGTAGAGCTCGAAGCAGTTCTGAACGGAAAAGCAGTTGTTGAATGGCTTCAGGAGTGAAACAGCAACAGGAGAGCTAACGGCTGACGGTTCCTTACAGGTTTTCGTGGCTCTTCCACCTCCCTGATGCTGAGGTTCTCCAAAGGAATAATCCCACGAGGCTCTTTATCCTGAAGACACACGTTAAAGGAAAGACATTCAGCTCATTTTGACCAAGACAACAGTGGAGATTGAGAAATCTAAAAACTTTTGACTTTTTAATCGGCTAATTTATTTATTTGGCTTTCAATTATTAATTGTTTATAACATATTAATTTTGTTGTTTTTAATCTATTGTGACTTTTAATTGTTTCAACCTATCTCTTTATGTCTTTTGTTGAATTTCTAAAGAGAGATTAAAAAACCTAACAACTAGTAGCTGTTATTTTTCTGCTTTTAAAACCTATTATCTGCTTATAAATGAACCCAAAAGGCATTTTTAACATTTTATTGCTAAAAAGAATAAACAAAAACATTA
Organism: Oryzias melastigma; assembly: GCF_002922805.2. Lineage (NCBI taxonomy): Eukaryota > Metazoa > Chordata > Actinopteri > Beloniformes > Adrianichthyidae > Oryzias > Oryzias melastigma. Next base: position 2,539,993 of record NC_050530.1, read on the forward strand.
GAAACTGTATTTATTTTTTGTCTCACTCATCTCTAATTTGCCTAAATTATTTTTTTATTTGGTACAAAACATTTCAATTGAAATCAGTTCAGATCCAAAAATATTCATGTTTTAACATAATCCGAACCTCATCCCCAATAAATTTTTGCATGTGTTTGCAATGGCAAAAAAAAAAAAAAAAAAACACCCCTGCCCCCACTGGCCTAGCAGCTGCAACACGCCCCTCCCCCTCTGGTCCTGCCTCCCCCCAAATTCATAAAAAAACACTTTTTTTTCAAAATGGCGGGGTTTCTGTTGGTTTATCTCCATAGCAACCATTTTATTTTTTTATCCCCTGAAGACGACAAACAGATTTAAGTCATTTTTAGAAGAATCGGCAAAAGTAATTTTTTTGATTTTCTTAGCAACTGATGTTTTTTGCTAACTACGCTCACATTCCTGATATGTTTATATCTTATGTTATATTGTCTCATTCAGCTTGAGCCAAGGATTCTTGTACTAAATGTTCACGGTATTCTGGTGAAAATTGTGCGAGTAACAGGGGAACCCCACTTTTAAGAGAATATCACGCTAACGCCATTCAAAATCTACAAACTTTAATACCAACAATTTTTCGCCAAGTTGTTTCCCAATGATGCCCGAGGTGTTAGGAGACAATAGATTGAAATTCCTAGGAGGATTTTAAACTTGTAGACTGTAGTAAAGATGTTTATTTGTGAAATTCAAGATGGCGACCCATCATGAGGTCAAAGGTCAATTAAATCGTCGTTGTGGTCGCTGACTAAGGTGGTGTCCGATCCTCGAGGACTTTTGAGGTTGTACTAAAGGTGTTTTTTTTTATATTTTGGGGGTCCAAGATGGTAGTCTCTTTGTGAGGTCAAAGGTCAACAAAACTTTGATGGAAATTAGTTTGAAATTTTCCGTAATTTTCACACTTTGAGACAATATGGCTGCCAAGTCATAGATTCTGTGGCCATCCCATAATGATTTCAAAGCTTCCTTTGGATATCTCAGACATGTGTTTTGGTTTCATTAGTTAATAATTATAAAATGTATTAATTATAAAAAACATTTCTGCCCCATGTTCTTTTCCCACCACACACAGGGACCCCATCAGTGTCTGAGGATCAAATGGAGGTGAGCTTGAAGACCTCGGGAGGTTTTCCTCCTCCTGGTCATGTGGGGGACAACATCCAGACGAGTTGTAAGCCAACACGCTCCCGCCACTAACCCCACAGAGGCTGATGCTCCATCTGCAGGGGCCAGATGTGAGGGAGGGGGGGGGGGGCTGTATGTGTGCTGCCTGTCATGTTCCTCCTAATGAGGAGGCACAGCAGGGGGAGGAAATACCCAGGGACAGCTGCTCACAGCTGTGCAGGAGGCCCAGCCCCCTCGCCGCCGCCGTTGTTGCGGCAGCAGCGTGGAATGAGGGATTCCTGGCTGTGGTGACGGGGAGACGGTGACGGGGGTGTGGCTTATAGCTTTAGCATCGCCAGATGTGGAGTTTGCAGATGTTTGCTATGATGCTGCATGTTAATTACTGGAGCGTGGCTCGGTTTGATCAAAGCATCTGCAGTATTTGTTTTTATTCACATTTGTGGTCAAATATCAAATCTGAATATTACATGAGGTATTCAGCTCAAATCTTGTAATAAGAAATCGCTAGACTAGCTCCCACAAATAAAGAGATTCAAAGCTTTTGACTGAATCTTGGCTAAATACAGCGTTAAGCAAACATTCACACTCAACCTACAAGTAAGTGTTATTTATGCTAGGTTTAAAACGGGGTTGGAAACATGAGCAGCATCTGTATGTGGTCACAAAGGGGGTTAATACTCACACCCTATAACTTTAATAACTCTCTATACTAGTGCTGGGTTGATAAATCGATTAATCAATTTGAATTGATTTAAGCTTAAAAGATGAATAATCGATTCATAAAAATATAAATCGATTTAGTACAAAAAGCTAAAGCCCGCTAGCTTGATGCTAACATTTAATGGGATTTCCCATAGGACGGCTAATGCTAACGCTTAGTCAACATAAACATAAATTACTGACTAAATGAACATCTATAAACTCAGAGGGATGAATCTTCTAAACTCTTTTAAGGAAATATTTTTAAAGTAAACATTGACACATATAGTGCAATTTATAGTGTGTTCGCCTTTTTCTAGTGCGAATCTACTAATTCCAAAATCGAGTGCAATCGAAATTTTTCCAAAGTCCTTACGAAAAACTAGCGTCCATCGATGCTCACTAGATTAGCAGATATAGACCACAATGCATCGCGGTCGAACAGTTTTGAACAAAAAAAACAGGTTTAAATGTAATTTTTGAATAAATCAACATTTTCACCATCAGAACACAGTGAAGTCATAAATAAACGTTGTGAAATGTTCGTATTTATTTGATTTTCGTTTTGTGAAATCGGTGATTTCATATCTGGTGTTTAGAAAACAAATTACCAAATTTTCTTTAAATTCCAGCAAACTATATAGTCCCGCACTATAACGTTTTTTAGTAGTTAGGGATTAGGAATTCGGACACAACCAGTTTTTTGCTCATACTTTTTTCTTCTTCTGGAATAAGGTGTAATGCTATGACACGATCGCCACCTAGTGGCCAAACTGAAACGTCCTCCAGGAGAGGCAGAACAATTGTTGGCGATTCTCCATTTGAGAATCCATGTATGGTAATATCGATTTCATTATTTCACTAATACATTTTATAGTGTGTGAACTGTATCAGATAAATATGAATATGAAAAATATTAATATATTTCTAAATAAATATGTCTAAATGTGTAAACTCAAAATTGAATTGAATCGAATTAAATTAAAAGTATTGAAAGAATTAAAAAAGAAAAGTTGGAATTTAATTGATTCAGGCTCTGGCAAAATTGACTTGAGTCAAGTTTTTACAAATTTATGTCCCCAAAGTGCGTTTTTAGTAATCATTATTTTTTAATTTAAGGTCACTTGTACAATAAACATGTTTCACAGCTTGCACTTTGTGTCAGTATTCAACACAAATGCTGAAACTTTAATACGGGATGTAGTTTTCCTGTTTATGTACTTTGATTTACTGTAACTTTTCAACTGTTAACACGATTAAAAAGTTATAGTACGTTAAAGATTTTGTGTTTAAGCTTCACCAGATGTGTTAATATAGAAAAATGCATTCAACTTAAGACTAAATACTTTACTTTTATGGAATAAATTATTAATTTATTTTCAGAAATAACCAAAGAATCATCAAATATCTTGTTTGGACATAATCCTCGGATGAGTCATCGTCAGATCGACCGAATGTGTGTATTCCAATACAAAAGAGAAACACTCAGTTTGTGTTGAGTGCACACAAATCCACCTACTTACTGTTGTGTATTCAAAATAATAGAGGCAGTTGTCGGTGAGGATGAACCACCGCCTCTTCCACGTCTTCACTCGGCCTCCTGTTGAGAAAAAGGAGGCACGGGTTGGTTGGCGGGCGCACAAGCTAACCCCCCCACCACCCAGCCCCACATGCCACATCTGGTTGGGATCATCTCAGCCTCCAAACACCCTGCCTCCCCCAAGACCGCGGAGTCAGATGCCCACAGGCTACGGTAAAAGGGTTAGGGGGGTGGGAGGAGAAATCTCCAACATGCAACAAACGTTCAGCGGAAAAGACGCTTCTGGAACAATGAATGACGGAAATTCATCACCCTCCGTCTCTTTAATCAAACCAGATTACTGGGATTATGCAAACTTTTGTTAATTACGCCATCCCAATCTGCATTCAGTTAATCAGCACCATAATAACAGGTTTGCTGACGGCGGGGAATCGGAATAAAGAGCCGTTACTGATGTCACCGATTCCCCCAAACTCACTCGCCAATCGTCTGCTCACGATGACGTAGGAGTGAACCCACATTAGTATACTTGTCATTCAAAACTTAACGAGAAGGTTTCAAAAAGATAAACAAAGAAAACTAGAGCGTTATTGTGACACCTCATGGAATATAAACCACTGAAATATTGCAGTTTAGTGACATTTCGCCTGTTTTCCACATTGTTTTGACCTTTTCTTTGCTTTTTTTTTGGATTTATACATTTCTATCTTGTCTTTAACACGTTTAATCTTTGGTATAAAAAAATAAAAACATACTTTACTACTCAAAATTATATGTTTTTGCACAATTTCAGGTTCATTGGGAAATTATTGAGAAATATAATGAAAATATCTCTATAAAGACTAGATACTAAAAATATTGATGTCAAGCTTTGTTACAAAAAAAAATTAAAAATATTTTTATTACTTTACAATTTGCTTTAATAATTTATCTTAAAAATAAATGCTCTAAAAAGCCTAAATATTAACTACTATTAAGAGTTAAGCATCAATGTGACCAGGATTTAGCATTTTCTCTTTGATATCATTTTATTTCAAAATAAAGAAACATGACAACACAATCTGAGCGTCAAGTTCGCAATTTTTAAACAAGCGTCGCTGCTCAATGCTCGTCCAAAAATGTGTTTACAAACATATTAACCGCGTTTAATATTTTGAGTTCAAAGATGTCATTGATATTTTGGACATTCTATTTATATATATTCTATATATTAATTCTCTCTCTCTCTTTCTCTATATATACAGTATATATATATATATATATATATATATATATACATACACATATATATAT
>NC_050530.1:2544859-2549962 GCF_002922805.2 Oryzias melastigma
TATATATATATATATATATATATATATATATATATATATATATATATATATATATATATATATATATATATATTTGTTTTTAAACCAGATTCAAACAGGAAGTCCAAACTGCATTTACACCAAACACGATTTGCGCGGTAGAGGCCACAAGTTTTAATGTTAAGTCAATGTACAGAACCAATGAGAGATTCTGTGGCACAATTAGAGTATTGAGCGCGGCACTACAGTCTGGGAGCGACATGATTAGGGTGTAGTGGCGCGTCCAGAGTTAAAAATCCTTAATTTTGTCGATAAAGGCGCATCACGGCAACCAATCGGGGACTAAGCCCAAGATGTCTTAAGGGGGTGGAGTCCAAAACCAACACAAATGAGAATCTGATTGTTGAATTTTATGATATTTTTGCTCCAAAGTGATAATAAAAAGATCCTCTATTTTTCTTTTTTTTTCTTTTTTTCACCCTCCTCGGACTACAGCGTAACAGCAAGTTGTCAAACTGGGTCCCAGAGACACGGAAGTACCGCTGAAAGCGTCTGTCATTCAGACTCAAATCCTACAGCCGATAATAAGGCTCACCGTACTGGGAGAACCTCTGAATGAACCCAAACATGGAGATGTGATTACTGATGTTTTGTAAAGCTCTTTATAATGAATTAACCTGATCTCTTGACGTCGTCCGTATCTTCTGTGCATTGATAACAAGATATACACAGTCACCACTCCATGTAGCGAAAAGCATAAAAACGTTTGGCGGTTGCTCCTCCCACAAATAGAGGCAGGTGGCGCAAATTTGAAACATGATAGCGTTCGATGTGAACGCAGCTCAAGTTCATGCAGAGGTGAAAACATATTTTTTAAGGTACGAAACAGGTAATTTTGTTTTAGAAATGTCCTTTAACTCATTTTGGCACTAATTTATCAGGCAAATGATGGAAATTAATTAAAATGATTTTTAAAAAGTGAAGTTACCAAAAAGTCTCCAAGCAAAACTTAAGTAAATTAATGTCCATAACCATTCTTATTCGCCCATCTGGGAGCTTAGCATGTCAAATTATAACTTTTATTGACCTGTCTTTTATGCAAAGAGAGTATAACAACATGTTATCTAATGTAACCACACGGCCTTCTAAAACAAACTCCAAAAACGTCAGGAAACAACACTTTCAGACATGCTGTTCAGGTTGATGATGATGCGTTCAGGCACAGCAGCAGTTCTTGTTAGAAGCGCAGTGTTACAGGACGGCATACATGGTGAAGTGCAGCGGGGAATTATATTTATTACTTTGGCACAGAAGCAGAACGTAAAACCTCCGTTCTTCAAAAACTAGCATAGGGTCTGTTTGGATGTGAAGAAAATGAGCAGCTGCCTGAACAGCAAGCAAAACAGGAAGAGAGGAGATCCGTGATGGGGCACCGAGAGGAGCTGAGGGGCGGCAGGGCGGCAACACAGGAAGACGCCTGAAGAGGAGCGGGGGTCTTCTGTATGTCACCGCGTGAGCGACCACACAGCTGTGCGTTCCCACAGTGGAACCTCAAGCAGCCCATTCACTGAAGCTCACATATGGCTGTTTATAAGGGAACTGCATGACGTGCAGGTGAGCCTCCAGAGCATGAAGCCACTGATTCAGTTTGTCTTTTTTTTAAAAACCTCCAATAAGAAGCATTTTTGTTAAAAACTATTTGGTTCTACTTAAATGAAACTTCAGAAATTGTATTTAGAAGCACCTTTCTAAAGGACTGGGGACGATTATTTACCTCATTAGCAGATTCAGCTAAGCTAACTTGCATTTTGACTGGGAGCCGTTAAAGTCCAACAATATTTTTTTCTACTGTTAAATAATTTTTCAGTTGTCTTTTAATTGTGATTAAGAAGTTTTTAGCCAAAATCTAAAAACCTGAGACGTTTTTCAAAGGAGCGATCTCAAACTATAAACTATATCCATTTATATGATCATATATTACCTCTGGAACACTAAAGAAGCTCTTGGCTAAGCACCGCTAGCTAAGCGGTGAAGCTAGTGGCTGAGCGGCAAAGTTAGTGGTTGAGCACTGCTAGCTGAGCGGTAAAGGTAGCGGCTGAGCACTGCTAGCTTAACAGTGAAGCTAGTGACTGAGTACTGCTAGCTGAGCGGTAAAGCTAGCGGCTGAGCACTGCTATCTTAGCAGTGAATTAGCAGCTGAGCACTCAAAGCTAGTGGCTGAGCGGCGAAGTTAGTTGCTGAGAACTGCTAGTTGAGCTGCAAAGCTAGTGGCTGAGCACTGCTAGCTGAGCGTTGATGTTAGTAGCTGAACACCGCTACTTGAGCGGCAAAGCTAGCGGCTGATCACTGCTAGCTGAGCCGCACAGTTAGTGGCTGAGCACTGCTAGTTAAACGGCGAGGCGATTGGTTGAGAACCGCCAGTTTACTGGCGAAGGTAGCGGCTGAGCACTGCTAGCTTAACAGTGAAGCTAGTGACTGAGTACTGCTAGCTGAGCGGTAAAGGTAGCGGCTGAGCACTGCTAGCTTAGCAGTGAAATTATCAGCTGAGCACTCGAAGCTAGTGGCTGAGCGGCGAAGCTAGTAGCTGAACACTGCTACTTGAGCGGCAAAGCTAGCGGCTGGTCCCTGCTAGCTGAGCCGCACAGTTAGTTTACTGGCGAAGTTAGTGGCTGAGCACTGCTAGCTGAACAGTGAAGCTAGTAGCTGATCCCTGCTAGCTGAGCAGCAGCCACTAGCTTCACCACAAAGCTAGCGGTCGAGCAGCGAAGTGAGCAGCTAAGCACTGCAAACTGAGGGGTGAAGCTAGCAATCGATTAATGCAAGCTTTGCAGAAAAAGTGTGCGTGTGTGTTAGCCTGGGGGCAGTGCTGGCAGCACAGACTCGTCTTGGAAGGGGCTGTTCTCAGTTTGTGACACTCAGTTTTGAACCAGATGGCAGCTCAGATGAGGAAAATGAAGACGTTCATGGATCTATTTGTCTACAAGCGGATGCATCTGAATTTGGATCGCCCATGGCAGTTGCTGTCACAAACCAGAGCTTTTGTCTGCTCCACAATTAGATCTCCTTACTTTACAATAGGATGGGAAAAGGAGGCGGGGTTGCTCCTTTTTTTTGGGTCCCGCCCACAACTTAGGGGCAAATTTTTAATGAACTACAGGAACTATGTCCCAGAAAAAGTTTTTTCCTTTCAATTTTGGCTAAAAACTGCACAATCATAATTAAAAGACCATTATAATAAGTCAAAACAAAACAATTGCAAATACTTGATTACAAAATTTATTTAAGATTTAACATTAAGCTTTCTTCTGAGGGCACTTTTTATTGCCCCAGCTAAGTTCGACCCTGTGCATCATCCAAACTTCATAGAGGAATGCCACCAAGCAGAAGAATGACCTTTGATTGAGATAACCCATCACCTCCTCAGTGCTAATGAGCATTTATGTCCTCTTACAGCTCAAGTCATTTACTGGAGGTGGTCAACATGTTCAGGGGCCTGGAGAGCTGGGGAGATAAGAGCAGCCAGGGGGGGCATTCTGGAGGATGGATGGAGGACGAGGTGTTACCTACCTCCTAGTGCAAAGATTTAACGGGGAACAGCCACAGAAAGAAATGAAAGAACACGGAAAATATGGGAGAAAACAGGAGGAAAAAATTAAGAATAAAAAAATAGATTTACACAGAAAAGCCACAGGACAATGGTGAAGGAAGTTGAGGTTAAAAGTGGGTAAAGATAGTAATAAAGATCTATTTATTGTGTTTTTATCACTTAAGTGGATAGAGAAACATCTAAAGTTTTGTAGCAAATAGATAAATTATGATATTAGCATGCTAACATGCTAACATGCAGTAGGTACTACATACGTGGAAATCAACCTCTGTTTTGTTGGTGAAACCGGTTTTAGGGCTTAAATTTCAAATAAATCAGCAATAAATGTAACATAAAATGACCTAAATTATCTCTTTACTATATCCCACATATTACTGCTGATTGTTCCAATATATTTGTCAAGGACTTTTCATTTCCTCTTCCTGTTTAAAGGTCATGACTGCAGCTGGGTACTCTGACCCTCACCTCAGAGGAAGTCGGTCGGCGCCGTCAGGAATAACGCAGGAACCACCGAGCCGTGAACTGGAGGTTTGTCAAGGGAGTTTTTACGAGGCACCAACAGAATTAAAAATAAATGTTTGCAGATAGATTTAAAATAGAAAAAATAGGCCAAACTTTGGAAGAATGGTTTCAATTGTTAGGCACGGCGGTGGTAGTATTATGACCAGGGCCTGTGCATGAGAAGGATCACATCATGTAAAATAGCTGAAATTCTGGTAATAAAACTTCTTAGTTTTTGAAATATTGAGCAAAATATGCCCATTGGAAATAAATGAGAAAGTCTTCAGTTTTCAATATTTTAAGTAGATTAGCAAGTCATTAAAAATATTCATGGGATATGTTTTCATCTTTTAGAGTAATTTTTATAAAAATGTGGAGTTTAGCTAATATTTTAGCAACATGCTTACGTTTTTGGCTAATTTGTTATTTACTGAGGTTTTAATAGGCTAATTTAGAGTTAGGTTCTATTTTAGCAATGTAGGCCTACTAATGTTTTTGGCTAATTTGTTGTCTACTGAGGTTTTTGATATGCTAATTTGGAGTTTAGCTGCTAATTTAGCAATATGCTAACGTTTTTGTGGCTAATTTGTTATCTACTGAGGTTTTTGTCATGCTAATTTGGAGTTTAGCTTCTATTTTAGCAACATGCTAATGTTTTTGGCTAATTTGTTATCTACTGAGGTTTTTGTGATGCTAATTTGGAGTTTAGCTTCTATTTTAGCAATATGCTAACGTTTTTGGCTAATTTGTTATCTACTGAGGTTTTTGTGATGCTAATTTGGAGTTTAGCTTCTATTTTAGCAATATGCTAATGCTTTTGTGGCTAATTTGTTATCTACTGAGGTTTTTGTTATGCCAATTTGGAGTCTAGCTTCTATTTTAGCAACATGCTAATGTTTTTGGCTAATTTGTTATCTACTGAGGTTTCTGTTATGCTAATTTGGAGTTTAGCTTCTAATTTAGCAATATGCTAACGTTTTTGGCTAATTTGTTATCTACTGAGGTTTTTGTTATGC
>NC_050530.1:2550916-2568762 GCF_002922805.2 Oryzias melastigma
CCATGGGATATGTTTTCATCTTTTAGAGTAATTTTTATAAAAATTTGGAGTTTAGCTAATATTTTAGCAACATGCTAACGTTTTTGGCTAATTTGTTATCTACTGAGTTTTTTGTTATGCTAATTTGGAGTTTAGCTTCTAAGTTACCAATATGCTAACGTTTTTGGCAAATTTGTTATCTACTGAGGTTTTTGTTATGCTAATTTGGAGTTTAGCTTCTAATTTAGCAATATGCTAACGTTTTTGGCTAATTTGTTATCTACTGAGGTTTTTGTTATGCTAGTTTGGAGTTTAACTTCTATTTTAGCAACATGCTAACGTTTTGGCTAATTTGTTATCTACTGAGGTTTTTGTTATGTTAATTTGGAGTTTAACTTCTAATTTAGCAATATGCTAACGCTTTTTTGGCTAATTTGTTATCTACTGAGGTTTTTTTCATGGAGTTTAGCTTCTAATTTAGCAATATGCTGACGTTTTTGGCTAATTTGTTATCTACTGAGGATTTTGTTATGCTAATTTGGAGTTTAGCTTCTATTTTAGCAACATGCTAATGTTTTTGGCTAATTTGTTATCTACTGAGGTTTTTGTTATGCTAATTTTGGAGTTTAGCTTCTATTTTAGCAACATGCTAACGTTTTTGGCTAGTTTAGTTTACTGAGAAATTTGTGTCTATTTTGGAGTTTAGCTAGTATTTAAGCAACGAGCTAGCTTTTTTGGCTAATTTGGCATCTACTAAGGTTTTTTGGGGGCTAATTTGGAGCTTAGCTCATATTTAAGTAACACATTAAATATTTTTTTCAAACTGGCATGTATTGGGGATTTTTAAGCAATTTTACTACATTTCATTTCATTGTTCTTTAACATTTCCAGTCTGTTGGCAAATTCAACATTTTGCAAATTGCTTTTACATTTTCAGCAAATCTTTTCAGCATTTAAAGTAAAATGTGTCACCGTTTTCAGCAAAAAGTTTCAGCATCTTCAGCGACTGCTTTCAGGAAAAAGCATTCACAATAGCATTATCAGGTAATGCAACTTTTCTAGTTTCCTTTGGTATGCTTTCTGGACAAATTGATGCTAGTTTAAATCTAGTATATAGATTGAGATCCAAACCATCAGCTCTTAAGTCTGTGCTTTAGGTATTACTACGTTATATTTTACAGTTACAGATGTGGTTAGACATATCTACCCAAAAACCTTAGTCAGTTCCTCCTGGGTGTCCACAAAAAGCCCCAACAAACCTATTTCACCACCAACATCAAAGCCTCATCTCCAGAAAGTGATTCTGAAGCTTTGTCGGCATAAACCAGGATAATCTGGCGCTCGTACCTAGCTTGAGGAGCCAGCCCTCTCTATCGGGGTTGAAGAACGTGTGCGTCAGATCGTTCCCGTCGTCCTCCGGGATCTTGAAGGGCTCGTTTTTGATGCTGTCATAGAGGTTCTGCAGACAGGAGGGGAGGAAAAGTATTAATCAAACTGGGAAACAGGGGGGAGGACAGGCCTCATTCCTGCTGTCCTCCTCTCCCCCCAAACTCATTACAGGCAAATCCTCACCCTGAGAAGCTCCTCTGGCAGATCCCCCCCCTCGTTGATGCCCCTGTTCATGGAGATGAAGCGCTCGACGGGGGGCTTGTCTCTGACGTTGGGGTTGTGCAGGCTGGTGTTCAGCATGATGATGGCGAACGACAGAACATAGCAGGTATCTGGGGAATCCGATCAGTTAATGTCATGAGGGAAACATTCACAGCAGGTCTCCAAATGTTTATAGACGATTAAACAGAGGAAACACTAATCCAAATACACGATAAAAGGTCACAAAACTGGATTATTATCTCTTTAAGACTTTTATTCTGTAGCAGATGAAGAGTAATATATAACTGGACATCATCAGCATACAGTCACAGTTTGATTCCGTCTGATTCTTTGCTTTTGGAATAAATACATTTTTAAATTATTCAATAAAGACTAACTAGATGACTTGATAGTCAGTAGTCCCAACCTTGACAATCATTGAGTATCAAGGAATACACCTTGCTTTCCTCCTGATTGGTGAACGGATTCTAGTTTTGAGATTTCACACTTTTAAATCGGAGTAAAAATATTTTTTAATTATTTTAGTGCCGTAATCTACAGCATATTGTACGTTTTCTTAATAAATCCTGATTTTTCTTGACATTTTTTCTCAGAAATCCATCAGACGTAGAATAAATCAAAAGTATGGCAGTTGTCATCCCTAAATATCCTCCAAATTCCAACGGAAAATTATGTATCAGGAAGACATAATCTGTATATATGTATGTTGTGGGGGATGTTTACGGTCCCTCAGCTGCGTATAAATTCCCAGACTGACACGGGTTAGTGGCAGACCGAAAATGAATCATTCATTCCCGTCTGTCTGCTCGCTTGCTCATGTAGGCGCACTTTAGTTCTGTGCTGCCTATTGTCTGGATGCTCTTCTCTCACAAAAACAGAGGGGCTTTGTTCACTCTACTGTACTGTGGGGGGAGAGGTGCTGGAGCAAGAGGAATGTCAGTGTAGTCACGAAAAAAAGAGGGAGCTTTCTCAGGATAGCAGCACCTCAATGACTGATGACTTCTGAATTATGTTCATGTGTATGTTTGACAATATGCAGATGATACCAGATTTAGACTTTCTGTTCGTTTACCCTGTTTGATTAAATGAATATTTGCAGCAAAAACACATTTAAAGGCTGAATAATTTCTGAGGCAATAAAATTTTATATTTCATGTTTAAAGTCACACTCCGATTATCTTTTGATCTATTTTCTTTTAGAAAAGAGTATTAGGGTAACCAAAAAAAAAGAGAGATTAGAAGTAGAAAATTTACCACTTTTAATCTAGTAAATTTACAAGGTTTTCTTGCAAATGTATGACTTTCATCCTTGTAAATTTACCAGTTTTTTTTCTCGTAAATATACAAGTTTAAGTCTCATAAATTTACAATTTTCAATCTCATAAAATTAAATTTTTTGTTCTCGCATATTTAGGACTAAATCTCGTACATTTACGAGTACATAAAATGTACAAATTTATATTTAGTAAAATTCCGAGTCTTTCTCTCGTAAATTTACCTGATTTTTTTTTTCTCATAAATTCACGACTTTAAAATTTAATGCATTTATGACTTTTATCTCGTAAATTTACACATTTTTCCTCAAAAATTTATTACTTTAGATATTGTAAATCCATCCTTGTAAATTTCCTAGTTTTGTTTTCATAAATGTACGACTTTAAATCTCATAAATTTACAACTTTTAATCTCATAAAATTACAAATTCTTTTCTTGCAAATTTACAATTTTATATTTAGTACATGTTTATTTTTTTCTAGTATATTTATGACTTTAATACTTGTAAATTTACCAGTTTTTTTTCTTGTAAATGTACAAGTTTAAGTCTCATAAATTTACAATTTTCAATCTCATAAAATTAAATTTTTTATTCTCACTTTGAATCTCGTACATTTACGAGTTAATTTCTCATAAAATTTACAAATTTTAGTAAAATTCCGAGGCTTTCTCTCGTAAATTTACCTGATTTTTTTTTTCTTATAAATTCACAAATTTAAATTTAATACATTTATGACTTTTATCTCGTAAATGTAAAAATTTTTTCTCAAAAATTTATTACTTTAGACATTGTAAATCCATCCTTGTAAATTTACTAGTTTTTTTCTCATAAATGTACGACTTTAAATCTCATAAATGTACAACTTTTAATCTCATAAAATTACAAATCTCTTTCTTGAAAAATTTACAATTTTATATTTAGTACATTTTAAAGTTTTTTCTAGTAAATTTATGACTTTAAACCTAGTTAATTTCAGAGTTTCTCTCTGGTAAATTTTCTATTTTTTGGGTAAATTTACAACTTTAAATTTCATACATTTAAATTTACAAGTCCTAGGACTTGTAAACGTGTAAATTGTGTCAATATGCTATATATTACTGATTATTCTTTGTATATTGTATCTTACTGCTTAGCTCTTTTGATAATGTAAGGATCGTCTTAGCTCTTTATAATATATATTTTATTTTTATCCCCTCTCTCCTATTTCTGACTGTACCTGTGCTGTTGCATATTTCCCCACTGTGGGACTAATAAAGGTTTTCTTAATCTTTTATTGGAACTGGTCTTTAAATCCTAATGATTTACATTTGATTATTTTAGTGTTTTAAACTAAGATTTATCTGGGCTTAATCGTTCCTTTTGCACACCAACACACACCTGCAGCTCCACCAGTAGAAAACGTCCCCTCCGTTCCTCACTGACGGATGGTTTCAGGCTTTGACCGTGTTCCACTCAGCCAGGTTAACTGAATAATAGATGGCTCTTGTTTGTTGCCTGTTGTTGACTGTAAAATGCCAACTGGAATCAGTGATTAATCTGGTTAATCCACAGGGGAGCTCTAACGGCTTCGTGATTAAAAGGTATTTAAAATAAAAAAAAAGAGGCCATCGCTCACATCCTATTAGACCCTCCAGCACTTTTTCTGCTGACACATTCAAAGTGATATACTAAAGAAACATTATGATTTAGTTAAAGTATAAGAATTAATTTTTTTAGCCTTTAAGCTATGAAATTTTGCTAAAAAAAGTTAAATTCTACTGTTTTTGCCCAAATACCAAACAAAGGAGGTAAAGTGGAGCTCTTCTGACAGCCTGATAGGGCGCATCTGATAAAATAAAGTTAGTGAAGCGCCTGTTTCTGCAACAGTGCCCTCCGGCGAGCCTGACCTGTGGACTGAAAGACTCCGGGGTTGCACTGGCAGTAGCGCGAGGCGAACGCTTCCATCATCCGGTCAATCTTTTGAGCTTCGCCCGGCAAGCGGAAACTCCAAAGGAACTGCCTGCAAATAGAAGAAGAAGCAAGTGAGAACAGCGAGGATTAAATGAAAATGCGAGTGAAACCTTTAGTTTAGACCTTAGAGCCTGCACCAGGTTGAGATCTGCGAACTCGTGGAGCTCCACGAAAGCCTGAAGAACCTTGATGTTGAAGTCGTCCCTGAGGAGAAAAAAATGTTTTTACACTGAGAAGATCCACCCTGGAGATGTAATGAAATCAGGTGGGATGGAAGTCATATTTAAGCTTCTTTTCTTTGCATTCCTGTCATATTTGCGAGCCGTCGAGAGGCTCTGCAGGTCTGGAATCAATTGCAGAGGCGATCCCCACACACACCTTTGTTCTGGACGTTTGTTTGGAGGCTTCCCACAGGAAAAGTCAACAGCCGCTCTCAGACTGCGGTCTCCATGTTTCATATTTTTCTATAAACCGCGACCTTGACTCTCCATCGTACACTCAAATCAATCAAATCTCTTCAAGTTTGACAGAAGTGGCTTTCGAGGAACGAGCAACAAATCTTTGATTTCAGTCGTTTGGATGAAAACGTTGGGGTTTTGTGCATTGAAATCTATACTGCAGTCTCAACATGTAGTAAATAAAAGGTATACAAATGTAATTCCTGGAACTTTTCACACAAAACATGGTTTGTGGGCGACAGTCGGATGTAAATTTACATTAAATGTCCTTATGTCAGTCAAGAACATTGAATATCTTCTCCTTAATATGTATAACAAATAAACAAAGCCCCCAAACTAAGACTACCAAGGTCCAAACTAAAATAACAAAACCCAGCAATGGAAGACTGCTGAGGACAAAGAGGGGAAAAAAACATAAATAAATAAAATAGCATTTTCTTAAATAAGGATTCCTTAATAATGTATTAAATTTAGATGACTTAAATGTATAAATTGATGGCTGAGGTGCTCATAGATGATAAACTTTGTAGGATTTTACTTCCCCGTCTTGTTTGCTTATTACGTTACTCTTTACTCCAACCAATCCAAATTTCTTAAAGGATAAAGTAAGACTATACGGCTCCTTTTAGGTTTTGATCAGTAGAAATTGAGCCCAAATGACTCTTTTTCTGTTAAAGGTTGCTGACCCCTGTTCCATCATCTCCCCACTGAGTCCGTCTCTTCACAGCTTCAGTGATTGGTTTCTTCTCCGTGCATAAGCTTAATTAGTGGTGATTACTGAGCGTAAACTCTGAGCTCGTGATTAGAGAGATTTCCAGTGGGTAGGTGGCCTCTTTGATGATTTCCCATGAATAAAATCCACTGGGAATGCTGGAACCCCCCCACACCACACATCTCCTCCAGTCTAAACCAGCATGTTTCTCTAAACTCGTTTTTGCCTGATTACTTTCTACTGATGCACAAACACAACCTTTACTTATGTAACTGCGGTTGTTTGAGCCACTAAAAGAAAAAAAAAAGATATTTCAGGTTGTTTTGATGGTTAAAAACCAATAAACGTGATCCTAACTGATGATGTTTACAACCTGGAAGTTTTTAGCCAAAAATACCATAACATTACTTGGACATAAATTCTGCAGAGCGGCAGGAGTTCATTAGAAATTTGCTCTGACTTGCGGGTGGGACTGTTGGGACAGAGACACCCTTGACCAGAAGTTTGCAGTTTCCGTGGTGACTCCTCTTGTGTTTCCCCAATTTGGCTAAAGTAAGCACTTAGTGGGCTGGCTCGCCATGTGATCCAGACGCCCAGTGGACAGTGTGGTAAGCTCTGCTACCCAGGGACCAGCATAGCTAGCGAGCTCCACTACCCAGGCTGTAGCACAGCTAGCCAGCTCCACTACAAAAGGACTGGAAGAGAAAGCAACTTCTGCTACCCAGCAACCAGCAGAGCTGAAGAGCTCTGCTACCTAGAGACTGGAAAAGCTAGCGAGATCCACTACCCAGGGACCGGCAGAGCCAGCGAATTCCGCTACCTAGGGAGTGGCAGAGCTATCCAGCTCCGCTACAAAAGGACCAGAAGAGATAGCAAATTTCGCTACCTAGTGACTGAAGGATGTAGCGAGTTGCACTATCCAAGGACAGGCAGAGCAAGCGAATTCCGATACCCAGGGACCAGCATAGCTAGCCAGCTCCGCCTCCCAGGGACTGGCAGATCAAGTAAAGTTCAGATACCCAGGGACTGAAAAAACTAGTGAGTTCCACTACCAATGGACCAGCAGATCTAGCAAATTCCGCTAACCAAGGGACCAGCAGGTCTAGCAAATTCTGCTACCAAGGGACCAGCAGGTCTAGCAAATTCTGCAACCAAGGGACCAGCAGATCTAGCAAATTCCGCTACCAAGGGACTAGCGGGTCTAGCAAATTCTGCTACCAAGGGACTAGCGGGTCTAGCAAATTCTGCTACCAAGGGACCAGCAGATCTAGCAAATTCCGCTACCAAGGGACTAGCGGGTCTAGCAAATTCCGCTACCAAGGGACCAGCAGGTCTAGCAAATTCTGCTACCAAGGGACCAGCAGATCTAGCAAATTCCGCTACCAAGGGACCAGCAGATCTAGCAAATTCCGCTACCAAGGAACCAGCAGGTCTAGCAAATTCCGCTACCAAGGGACCAGCAGGTCTAGCAAATTCCGCTACCAAGGGACCGGCATAGCTAACGAGCTCCACTATCCAGGGACCAGCAGATCTAGCAAATTACGCTACCCAGGGACTGGCAGATCTAGCGAATTCCGTTACCCAGGGACCAGCAGATCTAGCAAATTCCGCTACCAAGGAACCAGCAGGTCTAGCAAATTCCGCTACCAAGGGACCAGCAGATCTAGCCAATTCAACTACCAAGGGACCAGCAGATTTAGCAAATTCTGCTACCAAGGGACTGAAAAAACTAGCGAGCTCTGCTACCAAGGGACCGGCATAGCTAGCGAACTCCACAATCCAGGGTTCAGCAGAGCTAGCAGAGTCTCTGCCCATGGCCGCCGGTCCCTGGACAGTGGAGCCAGTGTGGGCAAACACAAGTGCGGCTACACAGAAACTCCAGGCAAACCCATTCGGCCCCACATTTTCTGCCCTTAATTTGATAGTTCAAAGACATTTCAATAGGAGCGGAAGCTGCTTTAAACTACCGGATTTTTGTCTTTCAAGTCTCATAAACATCTGTAGCTTTTATTATTAAAGATTTTTAGTGGTGACTATCGATCAATCCCAGACTGGATCTTGCCTTTATCATTTACTCTTCTGATCTACAGAAAGTTTCTGCTAATCAAGAAAGATTTAATTGAGTGTTTTATGCTTTTGTTTGAGTGTTATTGTTACTTATTGACGCCAGGAATTTGAGAATCCATCTTTTCCCGTTTTAATCCCAAAAACAAGTGTTAATCTCATGTACGGAGGGTCGTTTCTCCCATCATGACAGACGCCTCACCGCTCTCCTAAATAGTCTCCAATGACGGTTTTGTTGAGCCCCTCGCCTTTGTAGAGGAACTGGGCGATGTCTTCTGGAGTGTTCTGGAGAAGGTCGTTTTCCAGCATGAACTGGATTCCCTGAGGAGAAGAAAAACAGCGAGAAATGATTGGAAATGACAGATTTCACAGCTCAGAGAAGCTCGCTCTTCACATGCGACACAGAAAGTCACTCAGGACGGAGCGGCCGGAGCTTCGGCCGTGGGGACGGCGTTTATTTTTAAAGCACGTACGAACCTTCTTGGGATCCATGTTGAATTTCTTCCTCCCCATGGCGACCTGTTTGTTTCTTTGGGATGTTTTACTGAAACACAAATGTTTAATTTGACCCAAAAAGCAGATTTCAAAAGAATAAATGATCATAAAACTATTATAAATGCATTTTTTGGCTCAAATTTTATCTTTAGAATTTTTTCTACACATGATAAATACAAATGAATGTATAAAATTGAAATATTTTCAATGTAATGAGTTAAATCTTTAGCAGATTAAGATAAATGTTTAGAAATAAGAAGTAAAATACTTTATGAAAAATTAAAAAAAATAACTAATTGTACTTGTTTTCTATAGAAACAAAACCAGCAGAGCAAAAAAAAAGTCAAATCAATCTAACATGCACAACAAAAAAGACATTGTAAGCACTCAGCTTAATGAAACGCAGCGTCTTCACAGAGGAAGCCAACAGTATTTATTCATTAGTGATTATTAGAGACTTTAAATGCCAGAAACTTAATAGGAATACAGATGTTTCTGTGTCCTCAAATCAATAAGGAATTAAAAGAATTATTACAGATTGATCTGAAAAGAGCATCTTGATTTACCTTTCCCCGACACACGTCAGCTGTTCGATTTCCGTCATCACTTCCGCTATCTCAAACTTCAATCTCTGAAACACAGCAGCAGTAAACAGTCAGCTCCTGTATGTGGAAGCAGACGAACGAGTCAGCAACCTGACCGCGCCTGAACCGTCCGAACCAACAAGCTCACGCTTTCTATGGGTGGACTCGGATGCACGGGCGGGACATTTGCATTAGTTACAGCATGCAAATAGCGGCTGCAGCCGATCAGCAGCCGACTCACAGGAGGAGCGCGCAGCATTTTTAGGAGAAAAGAACATGTGTGATAGCATGCAAAAAATAACGGCCAGATAAAGCGATCCTATGGAAGCAATATAGTTCAGGTTTATCCTTGCAGGATGCAGCAGATAAAACATTTATAAGAAATTTCCAACCTAAACTTCAAAGTCAGTTTGGGGAATTACACATTTTTGGTGCAGATTTAATGAAATAAATTTCACAATTTTATTTGAAATATCAATTAAAATTAGAGTTTATGGAATAGAAACTTTTCAACTACGGAGAGAAAATAGACTCAGCCCGATTTGTGCACAACTCTGAAATGTAATTCTTGATTTGGGCGTAACTTTGGATCAGTGCGTAATTCTTGATTTGTGCAAAAATCTTAATTTGTGCGTAATTCTTGATTTGTGTGTAACTTTGGATTTGTGCGCAATCCTAGATTTGTGCGTAATTTTTGATTTGTGCGTAATTCTTGATTTGTGCGTAATTTTTGATTTGTGCGTTATTCTTGATTTATGCAAAAATCTTGATTTGTGCGCAATTCTTGATTTGTGCATTATTCTTGACTTATGCAAAAATCTTGATTTGTGTGTAATTCTTGATTTGTGCATTATTCTTGACTTATGCAAAAATCTTGATTTGTGTGTAATTCTTGATTTGTGCGTTATTCTTGATTTGTGCGTAATTCTTGATTTGTGCGTAACTTTGGATTTGTGCGCTATCCTAGATTTGTGCGTAGTTCTTGATTTTTCCGTAATTCTTGATTTGTGCGTAATTCTTGATTTGTGCAAAAATCTTGATTTGTGCATAATTTTTGATTTGTGCAAAAATCTTGATTTGTGCGTAATTCTTGATTTTTGCGTAATACTTGATTTGTGCGTTATTCTTGATTTGTGCGTAGCTTTGGATTTGTGCGCAATCCTAGATTTGTGCGTAGTTCTTGATTTTTGCATAATTCTTGATTCGTGCGTAATTCTTGATTTGTGCAAAAATCTTGATTTGTGCGTAATTCTTGATTTGTGCGTAACTTTGGATTTGTGCATAATTTCTAAAGATTTGTGGGTATAGCTGGTTTCAGGATTTTGTCATTTGAAATTGTGATAGTGTAAATTGTATTTTGTATTTTTTTAAGATTTTGTCATTTTTGTACTTATGCACAAAATATATTGTATGAGTTACAAATAATGAATCACGCAGACACAAATCAGGTGAGTCTATTTTCTTTCCATACTAAACAGGTAAATGAAGGATAAATCAACCTGGATGATACCTCAGATTCTAAAAAAATACAAATTTTAAACAAAGTTTTGATATTTATTTATGTTAAAAACCTGAAATTGCAAAATGAAAGAACCCAGCTCACATGTTGGCAGGATCCTCCACGCATGAAGAGTAAACTAAAACTTACCTCGATATCATCAAGAAGCTCCCTCTTCCTCCGTCGGATGTTGGACAGCTCATCCCTCTCTTCCAGGGACAAATCCTCGGGAACTGAAACAGGAAGTTCAAAACAATGATCAACTTTCACTGCTTTCCCAAACAGGAATGTTCACACCGAAAATCAGCTTGAAGGTTTCTCAGTGCTGCTGCTGCTTCACTCTGTTCAGCTGCAGCAGCAGCAGCACTTCCAGATCCGTGAATTCACCCTAATTAACTACAGAAAGAGGGGAGAGTCTTAATTATTCCACATGAAAGTGTGTCATCCTTCCTCTCCATTTGGCTCAGGGGCGTGTGCTATTAATAAAACTAATCCAGATTAAGTTTTCTTTCATTAAAAGTGAATTTCACACAGCCTACACCCCCGTTTCCTCAGCAGCTTTGGGCAAAGAAAATGTCACTTTTGGTTTTTATGCTCTTCAGAAACAAAGAAATGCTGCACAGCGGCGCCTCAGAAAGGCAGGAAATCAAATCTTAACATCAGGGTTCACGTGTCTTATTGAGGAAAAATCCTCGTCGGAAGCATTCGGCCTCGAAGGAAGCCGAGTATTGTTGAAAACAAAATGAGCAAAGGTGCTGGTTATGTAATCCTGAAGCAGGGGAAGGGGGTCACCACAAAAAAGGCAAAAGGATTTCCTTTGTAATTAGCAGAGACCACAACAGCTGACAGTAAAAAAAGAGATTTTTTTAATTAGAGCTGCAGCTCCTGGCGACTCCTCCACTCTTGGCTTTAAAAGCAATTAGTGGTTAAAAAGTTCTGTTTCATGTGACTTCACGTCAGATTTTTTTAATTTACCTTTTGGTATGAGGACATTTTTATATCCCAGTCTTTCCTCCTTTCAGCAGCTTTCATGACGTAAAAAAAAAAAAAAAAAAATCAACTAATTGATTTAAATAGAGCTTTATGTTTTATAAGAATCACACTTTTAAGGCAAAACATATTTTTATTTTATTTTTAATTTAAAAAAAACATAATTTTATTCATATATTTTACACATTTAATATTTAAATCAAATGTATTACGGCTAGGCTTAAAAAAATAATAATTTAACCTAATTTCTAAATAGATCAAATCTAAGTTATTTCTTCTTTTTTCAATTATTTTATTTTGAGTAACTATGATTATATCAATAAACGTTTGTTCAGTTTATATGTAAACATTAATATATATGACTAAAAAATCATTAGTTTTTAATTTAATAACAAACGACAATAAACAAAATGTTTGACCTGTTAATCAAATTCCGATATCATCTTATACGTCATTTTATAAGCGTGATCTGATATTTACTTTAATCGAAACATAAAACCCCACAACAATTTTCTTTAAGGGTTTTAAAGTTAATACGGCAAAATTGTTTATTCATTTTGAAGGAATTAAAAGCAACCAAAGAAAAAAAAAAGTAGATAATAAAGAAACATTGCATGGTATGCTAGTCCTAGCTTGGTCAGAGCTACATGTGACAAATTCAATCATTTTTACAAAATGGCGGCTTTTCTGTTGATTTTATCTCCATAGCAACCAGTTTAGTTTTTGGTCGCCTGGTGGTGACAAACAAATCTATGTGATTTTTAGATGAATCGGCAAAAGTACATTTTTGAATTTCCTTAGCAACAGAGGTTTTTTGTTAACCACGCCCACATTCTTAAAATGTTCATATTGTGTGTTATATTGTTTTGTTCAGCTTAAGCCAACGATTCATGTGTAAAATTTTCACAAGATTTCGATAAAAAACGTGCGAGCAGCAAGGGTACGCTACTTTTGTGAGCTAGCCATGCTAACGTCATTCAAAATCTAAGAACGTTAAAACCGACAATTTTTCCAAAGTATCTTCATGATTATGCTCGAGGAGTTAGTAGGAGGTGATAGATCAAAATCCCCAGGAGGAATTTAAGTTTACGGGATTTTATTTTTGAAAATTCAAGATGGCGGCCAATTTTTAAAAAACTTTATTTATAAATAACGTGTACGACAAAATAGTGAAAACTAAGGGGTAAATGGATAAAAAAGATACCAGCGTATTCAGACTTTAGTGTAAAGTTCACATGAAAAAAAAGTTAAAATGAGCTACAGAGTATATAAAAAAACTAAGAACAGTTTAAGATGGCGGCTCTACTCGAGGACAGTTTCTTCCGTGTTGACGCCATTATTTATAAATGTGGGAGGGGTCATTCACAATGCCTAGAATTCATTTTCCCCGGGTACTAGGTCTCTTTAAATTTTTGGTGAGTTTTTGAGTTTGTGATGGGGCAAAATCTTTGTTCAAAAATTCAAAACTTTATTTATAAAAAAGGCCTTTTCATACATTGCATAGCTTGATGTGTTTTATAATTAAAAGCAAAAGCAGAAAATAAGATGAAATAAAAACCCGCCCCCATATCTTCTGCTATACATCCCCCATACACAATGAAGCCTATCCAAACAAGCGCCTCAACTGATGGAGAAGCGGCGCCGTGGTTACAACAACCTTAATGCACAACAAACCAAATGAGAAGGAACAGGAAGTGGCTCCACTAAGACCCCCACCACCACTGAGACGAACATCACTGTGGTCCTTCAACGCCGGTCTCCACTTTAAAGCCTCTCAAACCACTCGCTTGATTACAGAGGAGGAGGGGGCGCCAATAAATTCCGCCGTTCAAATGGATTTTTCGTTTCCCACTAACTACTTCATTAACTTCCTCCATCTATGAGGATTCAGTTGATGGTTTTCAGCAGACTCACCGATAACTGAAGCCGGTTATGGGGGCGGAGTCACAGACCCGACGGCGGTCTGACAGCTGCAGGCGCCCACCAGACGAAGCTCTGCCATGTTATCTGATCAGTTACTGGTTATTCCATCTCAAAGCAGTCCTGAACAATGAGCTATTTAGGCTAGAGTCGCTACGCTAGCTTGTTTTGTACGCAAAGTTGGACGCCATGTTGGATAGGTCGAGATGCCCGTTAACTGCTGTGCTGCAATTGCACAAACAGAGCTCGAAAAAACAAGGACAACAACACACTTTGGATATCCAAAGGAAGTTTTAAAATTATTATGGGATGGCCACAGGATCTATGACTTGGCGGCCATTTTGGGGCAAATTGTGAAATTTTTCGATTTTCACTTTTTTTGCACAATATTGGGAATGAAAACTTTTGTTCGAGTGCTTGCCACAATATTTCACACACAGCTTGAGTTTACGACTAAAACCGAAGTTTCATTGACCTTTGATCTCGGGAAAAGGCCGCCATTGTGAATTAAATAAATGTAAAAATCACCTTTAGTACCAGCTACAAACTTAAACCCATCCTAGGGATTTCATTCTATCACCTACAAACTCCTTGAAAATCTTTGGGAAGCAACTTGGGAAAAAAATGTTAAAATTAGAAGTCAAAGATTTCTAATGGCGTTAGCGTAGCGAGCTCCCAAAAATGGCGTTTCTCTGCTGCTCCCACATTTTTTACAAGAATATTGTAAAAATTACATATTTGAATCGTTGGCTCAAGCTGAACAAAATGATATGACATGCAATATGAACATATTAGAAATGTGGGTGTGGTTAACAAAAAATGTCCGTTGTCAAGGAAACTCAAACATTTACTTTTGTTGATTCTTCTAAAAATTACATCAACATGTTCGTCGTCCTCAGCCGAACAAAAAATAAAATGGTTGCTATGGAGATAAAACCAAAGGAAAAAAAATATTATTGGTTTTTGAGCTATTATGGGATGGCCAAAGGACCTACTGCTTCAAGGCCATGTTATAAATTTGGAAATTTTCATATTATTGCGCCGTATGTGAAAAGGAAACTTGTCTGATGAATCTTCGTAAATTTTTACACAAGTATTGTTGTTGACCTTTGACCTGGGTAGGAGGCCGCCATCTTGAATTGAAAAAAAATTACCTTTAGCGTCAGCTCCTTCATGGGATTTCAATCTATCACCTCCTAACTCCTTTTTAGGAATATGGGAGTGGTTAGTCAAAGTGTAGACGGTACCTGTTCCAAGCTTATCTTTTATCTTTTAATTGTATTTTATCAAATTATTTATTTATTTTTATTTTTTAGCAAGTTTTTAGTGTGACTTTTACTGTGTTATTTGTTGTCTGTTTTATGCTCTTAATGGAATTGCCCTTGAGGGACTAATAAAGTTGTTCTATCTATCTATCTTAACAAAAAAAACTCAGTTACCAAGGAAATAAAAAAAAATACTTTTGCAGATTCTTTTAAAGATCACATACATTTGTTCGTCAGCTCCAGATGAGCAAAAAATTAAATGGTTGCTATGGAGATAATCCAAAAGAAAAGCCGCCATTTTGAAAAAGGTGGTTTTTTTGGTGCTCCGCCCTCATTGGCTGATGCATCCTGCCTCCCACACAATGATGTGGTTTCAATTTTGTTTGAAAATGTTCAGTTTTTCTCAATTTAATGATCTTTGAGGACAACTAAAAGAAAAAACAAACTTGTTTGTCCTCTAAAACCCTCTTTGGAGTCACTTTGATTTGGATCTCGCCCACAGATCCAAACCAAAGTGACTCATGTGAGTGAGAGGCAAAAGATCCGGATTTACAAAACTGAAGCATTAACCCACACTAACGTATTTACGAGTGGAGGAGCTTTGATAAAAATGACCCTTTCCCTACTTGGACCGCATCACGTTAGAAGAAAACCTCTAATCTGAGGCCTGCTGTTCATCATAATCCCTCCTACAGTGGACAAAGACGCGGGTTAGAGTCCAGGTCACACAGAAACACTGACATGTGGAGCGACTCGCACGTGCCCATCTGGCTCTAATCCCACGCCCTGTCCCATGCACTTTAGGCTGGAAGTGTGACGGACGTCTGTTCAAACCAACGTCAGCCTGCTTTCCCTTTGGGGGAAATTATGCAGAGGTGGAAAATCCAGATTACTAATCTGCAACCTGAATTAAGTTTTTACAGAAAGTCACAGATAAATATGATATTAATACTTTAAATTTAAATGATTTATGAACATATTATGTTTATTCTGACTTCAGTAAAGACACTAAAATAACTATAATGCAGTTTTGACGTCTTAATCTTCTAAAAAAAACCATTTTTTTTAATTCTATGTTATTCTATGTTAGTAATTTAATTCAATTTATTATTAAGATCCATTCAATTAGATTCAAATGAATATATTTGGTTTGATTTTAATTTATTTTAATCCTTTTGACTCAATTTAATTGCAAAAGAATCTTAAAAAATAACTTTGGTTTGATCCATTTCAATTCAATGTTTTTTAAATCAAATTGATTCAGTGCAATAGATTATATGTCGATCTATTTTTGTTTGATTTAGTCCAATTCCACTTTTTTGTATTTTTTTATATTGAGTTTGATTTCCTTCAATTATTTTGATTTAAATCAATCTGGTTTAAATTTATCAATTTGATTCATTTCAACCGAATTAAACTCACTTTAAATTATGTTTGATTCAATCAAATTAAATGTATTTTTACAACTTTTTTAATGACTTTGTTCACGTTTAAATTACTTCAATAATATGGAATTCAGTGTAATTTAATTCAATTGGAATTAATTCAGTTTAATTCAGACAAATTCTATTCATTTTCAACATTTTTAAAAATTGAGTTTATTTATTGATTTAACTTTGTTGATTTATTTTAACAAAATTAACAAAAGTGGACTAAATTCAGTGTAATTTAGCCCAATTCTATTCATTTTTACAAATTTTTTAATTAAAAATATCGGTTTGATTTTGTTTGATTTCCCTCAATAATTTTGATTTGACTCAATTAGTTTGATTCATTTCAATTAAAGGTAAATTTGATTAAATTATTTTGAATTTAGTATAATTCAATCAATATTTATACTTTTTAAATTGAGTGTATTTATCAATATAACTAAGCTTTATTCTTTTTAATTCAATTGAATTAACTCAATTTAATTTAGCCCAATTCTATTTGCTTTTACCCTTTTTAAATTGAGTTTATTTTAATTTGATTTCGCTCAATAATTTTGATTTGACTCAGTTAGTTTGCTTTATTTCAACTAAATTGAATTAATTCTGTTTAATTTAGCCCAATTTTACTTTTCCATTTCAAGTGAGTTTGTTTAAGTTTATTTTATTTAATCCAAATTTAAACTGACAACAGAGAAGGAAAACTGTTTTTACATAAATAAATACGTTAATATATGTTTCATGTCATTAGAATAATAGTGAATCTATTTACATTTCAATCTAAGACAGACAGTAGGAATCAATTATTCTAAATTCCCTTTGATTGTCACATTTGATTAACATTTTTTTTTATTTTTTACAATAACTGACTACATATTTTTGTAAGTATATAAGGTAAAAGCATGGTGTCAGACTGAGTTACCTGACTGACAGTCGTTTGCGTGACCAGAGGGATTTGGAGCCAACATCTGTTTTTGAGGGTTAATCTGCAGTTTGGGGGTTTTTCTTAAGGAGGATGTTTCCTGATGGGAACACATTTGTTTCATTTTGGAGGATTTAAGAAGAACATGATATTTTTGTGACATCTTTGCTTCACACATCCGTTTAACATGATGTTTGATTGGCCTTTAAAACTGTTTTTTACTCAATCTGATTGAGAATCAATGGGAAAGATGGGAAAAGTCTCTATAATTGTTGCACTTTTGACTTTTTTGCATCTTTACAATTTGGAAAATTTGTTGAGTTTACATTACATTTTATGTAAATTGTCCCAGATGTACATTTTTTGAGGGATTAAACTTAATCTGAGCAGCATATTTTTTTATTAAATGATCATTTCCTGGTCTGTTTCCTGTGTCATAAACTGGCAGGAAGTAAAGAAAATCTTTATTTTATTTTACAAGTCTGCAAACCTTTATTATTTTGTTGTATTTTTACAAAAAAAACGAAAAAATCTCCAGATATGAAAAATATATGCAGGCAGAGTGACTCAATCTGGTCGTTTTTTTAAATTATAGACCAGATTGAAAACAATTATAAAATAATATTATAAGTAGTATAGTAGTAAATTAGTAGTAAATTAGTTTAAAAACATGACATCAATCTGTTTTTCTGCTT
>NC_050530.1:2568922-2571897 GCF_002922805.2 Oryzias melastigma
TCTTAACTCCACCTTCAGCATCACCGTCTTCCTGCTCTTAACTGGATTCCCTCTCACAGCTCAGAGTAACGAGTCCGGCGGCTCGTTTTCAGGAGCAGAAATCCAGCAGCACTTCCATGGAGATGGGAACATGGCGGGAAACCTCTAACCAGCTCCACGTGTAGAATCCTGTCTAAACGCCCGTGCAGCGGGAGCCTGAACTCCCGTCACGCCGCGGCGTCGGTGTACCTGCCGTCTCACATGCGGCTCCGTTCTCTCTGTTCAGATAAACCCTCCAGTTCATGTTTGTTAGCAACTTTACATTTGTGTGCGTGTAATTCTTGATATGCAATATATACAATCAATTTTGTGTCTAACTTTGTGTACCTGCAATTGTGTATTCACACGTACACTCTAATATCAAAAAAGCACAAAATACAACTTATGCACGACTTAAAATTACAGCAGCTTCAAACTAACTATGAATTCAAAACTCTTCCTACACACACAAACCTTTAAAAAATACGCACCAATCGCCTGATACACAAAACCACATTTATGCACAGATCCGGTTTGAGACCCTTTTCACGCGCATAGTTGATACGCACACAAAGTTACACACAAACATACACACACAAATCCAGTGAGACTATTTTATCTCCGTATGTTTCACACTAAACAAGAACAGAGCTGATTTTCACATCAAAGCTTCACGACTCCAGAACAAACCAAATGTCAATCAGAAAACTTAAACTTTATTTATAACACACTTTGATAACAGTATGTGAGCTTAAAGCCAAAAAACTCAAACAAACAAACAATAAAACACAAAATAATGAAACAATTACAACTTGAATGAAAGGATTAACATTATACTTTAAAAAATACATTACATTTATTTATTATTTATTTATTATTATTTATAACGTTTATTTATTAACCCAGTTTGATTAGAGAATCCTACATTTGATCCATTAGTGGTTGTTTTAACAAACAAAATTGTACTTAAAAACTTTGATTTCTCTAAAATCGTTACCCCACAATAAGAAAAATTAAACATAACAGGCGATAAATGATCTAAAATGAATGAAATCTGCCGTTTATCATCAATAAAACTGTTACTACCGACTGCTTCGGGGCACATTTCACACCAAATGCTGGTGTGGAGAGTTGTTTAAGTTCGGCTTTGCTTTCGACAAGTGTCACACACCGGCCACATATCCGACCGTCCTCCCACGGAGAGCGACCGCGGCGAGCCCCACATGACAGCCTGACGTCCTCCTACGCGGCAGCCACAACCATCCCTGCTCCCCACAAATGACAACTTCTGCCTTCTTTCCCGGCAAAGCCGCAGAAATCCCACTAGAGGTCTGCAGGGAATCTTCAGCGGCACATTTCATAAGGAGATCAGAATAAGACGGAATAAAGTCTGTTAAATTGCTTTTTTAAGTTGTGGTTTTCACAGTAAGTCTCTGTGGAGAGTACACAGAAAGAGAATACACTTTCTGTTTAATATGTAAAATAAATTCTGATAAACAAATGACTTTTACCTGTAGCTTTTACAGAATAAAACACTTTTTAGTTTAATAATTTTCAGTTAATATGTTAAGAATTGAACTAATATAATAGGAACTTAACAGGAAAATTGTGTTGACTTTACAGGGTTTTCTGCTGATTCAGTGCGGTGGCCGACATGACTCACATGAATGCAAAAGACAAAAGCGGAAGCACAACTATAAATTCCGAAGCATGACAACGAAAGAACCGGCAAGATGACGACAAAAGCCAACAGCATGACGACAAAAGAGCAGACAAAACGACGGCAAAAGCTGAAGCTTGACAACAAAGGAGCAGACAATAAAACAACAAAAGCTGAAGCATGGCAACAAAAGAGCCGACAACATGACGACAAAAACCTGAAGCATGACGGCAAAAGCCAAAGCATGACAACAAAAGCCGAAACACAAAAGAGCTGACAACATGACGGCAAAAGCCAAAGCACGGAGACATAAGCCGAAGCACAGCGACAAAAGCCAAAACACAACGACAAAAGAGCTGACAACATGACGACAAAAGCCAAAGCACGGCGACAAAGGCCAAAGAACAACGACATAAGCCAAAGCAAGGAGACAAAACCTAAAGCCAACGACAAAAGCCGAAGCACAACAACAAAAGAGCCGACAACATGACGACAAAAAGCTGAAGCATGACATCAAAAGCCGAGACACAACGACAAAAGAGCTGACAACATGATGACAAAAGCCGAAGCACGACAACAAAAGCCAAAAAACAGCGATAAAAGCTGAAGCACAGCGACAAATTCGAAGAACAACAACAAAATGGCAACAACGTGACGACAAAAGCCAAACTACGATGACAAAAGTTGAAGCACGGAGACAAAAGCCGAACCAAGACAACAAAAGCTGAAGCATGACGATAAAAGCTGAAGGATGGCGACAAAGGCCGAAGAACGGTGACAAAACCCGAAGAACAACGAAAATGACAAAAGTTGAAGCACGGACACAAAAGCCGAACCAGGACGACAAAAGCCAAAGAACGACGACAAAACACAACGACAAAAGCCAAACTACGATGACAAAAGTTGAAGCACGGAGACAAAATCCGAACCAAGACGACAAAAGCTGAAGCATGACGATAAAAGCTGAAGCATGGCGACAAAGGCCGAAGAACGGTGACAAAACCCGAAGCACAACGACAAAAGAGCTACAACGTGACGACAAAAGCCAAAGCACGATGACAAAAGTTGAAGCACGAAGACAAAAGCCGAACCAGGACGACAAAAGCTGAAGCATGACGATAAAAGCTGAAGCACAGTGACAAAAGCTGAAGCACAGTGACAAAAGTCGAAGCACGATAACAAAAGAGCCCACATGACGGCAATAGCTGAAGAATGATGCCAAAAAAGCCGACAGCAAAACAACAAAAGCTGAAGGATGGACAACAGAAGTGACAAAAGCCGAAGCACGACAACAAAT
>NC_050530.1:2573813-2579488 GCF_002922805.2 Oryzias melastigma
GCACAACAACAAAAGAGCCGACAACATGACGACAAAAAGCTGAAGCATGACATCAAAAGCCGAGACACAACGACAAAAGAGCTGACAAGATGATGGCAAAAGCCGAAGCACGACAACAAAAGCCAAAACACAACGATAAAAGCCGAAGGACAGCGACAAATTTGAAGCACAGTGACAAAAGAGCTACAACGTGACGACAAAAGCCAAAGTACGATGACAAAAGTTGAAGCACGGAGACAAAAGCCAAACCAAGACAACAAAAGCTGAAGCATGGCATCAAAAGCCGAGACACAACGACAAAAGAGCTGACAACATGATGACAAAAGCCGAAGCACGACAACAAAAGCCAAAAAACAACGATAAAAGCCGAAGCACAGCGACAAATTCGAAGAACAACAACAAAATGGCAACAACGTGACGACAAAAGCCAAAACACAACGATAAAAGCTGAAGGACAGCAACAAATTCGAAGCACAGCGACAAAAAAACTACAACGTGACGACAAAAGCCAAAGTACGATGACAAAAGTTGAAGCACGGAGACAAAAGCCGAACCAAGACAACAAAGGCTGAAGCATAACAATAAAAGCTGAAGCATGGCGACAAAGGCCGAAGAACGGTGACAAAACCCGAAGAACAACGACAATGACAAAAGTTGAAGCACGGAGACAAAAGCCGAACCAAGACGACAAAAGCCAAAGAACGACGACAAAACACAACGACAAAAGCCGAATCACAGTGTCAAATTCGAAGCACAACAACAAAAGAGCTACAACTTGATGACAAAAGCCAAACTACGATGACAAAAGTTGAAGCACGGAGACAAAAGCCGAACCAAGACGACAAAAGCTGAAGCATGACGATAAAAGCTGAAGCATGGCGACAAAGGCAGAAGAACGGCGACAAAACCCGGAGCACAACGACAAAAGAGCTACAACGTGACGACAAAAGCCAAAGCACGATGACAAAAGTTGAAGCACTGAGACAAAAGCCGAACCAGGACGACAAAAGCTGAAGCATGACGATAAAAGCTGAAGCACAGTGAGAAAAGTCGAAGCACGATAACAAAAGAGCCGACATGACGGCAATAGCTGAAGAATGATGCCAAAAAGCCGACAGCAAAACAACAAAAGCTGAAGGATGGACAACAAAAGTGACAAAAGCCGAAGCACGACAACAAATGTTGGAATTTTTTGGTAAAATTAACCATTTTTTTACAGCGTAGAAACTTTCTGTCAGTTTAGATCTGATTTTGCGTCATGAAAAACATTTGAAGGGGGCAGTTTTACCCCATAGAGGAATTAAATGTGACCCCAATGAGAATAAACCTAAAGATTAAACTTAAGATTTTTTGTTTTTCTCATATTTTGATCAACAAAGGAGGAATTTAATCCTTTTTTATTCACATAAATAAGATAAAAAATACCAAAATTCATTTTGTGATAAAAAAAAGCATTATATCGCCCATCCACACTCTTTTCTTCCTGTAACTAAATGTTTTATGAGGCATACCTGTAAGTTGAAAATATAAATGCTTTTACTTTGAAAGTTTAAAAAACCCCACTAACTTCATGGGCTTTTGACCCCATTTATGGATCAGATAAAAAGTGTTAGAAGGAGGCCACTATTCCCACATTGAGAGAGATACGCGCTCACGGACACTTCCTGCGTAAATCCACCGACTAATAAAGTTTTTTCAGGTCTTATTTTGTGTTTTCACCCTCATATGAACCCAAGGAGCTTCTGTAAACAGGCAGGAAAGCCTTTTGCAGAAGTCCAGACGTTTCCCCGACAATTTCAGCTTCTGCATTCCTTCCACTCGTGCGTGCAGCTATACAATGTTCCTAAAAATAGACGGAGGCCGAATAAAAACGCTTGCTGCTGATTTCATGGCGTTGAGCCCCCCGCCGCCGCCGTGGTGCAGCTTCGCCTCACTCCCAATCAGGGAATCAATACAAACCACATTGTTGAACAAGACAATGTGGCTCCCGTGTTCCTTCCATCTCTGAGGTTATTTCTGTTCGCGTTTCAGCCTGAAAAGTTCCCCTCCACGTGTGTGTGGGGGTCAACCGCCGACCAGAAGGTCGTGACTTCTTTGGTGCTGGAGTCACACTTCCTGTTGAGACGATCAGCTGACCCTCTTCCCTCAATCGCCTTCGATAAGCGATCAGCTCAGCTGTGACGTCGGATCATTTGATCTTCATGTGATTTTTGCATTTTGCTGCACGGACGTCTATCTGCCTGAATTATTGATTACAGCAGCTGCAGCGTCGACTCTTTTTTGCCTTTTTTGTCGGTTTGGTGCCAATCCGCCCATAAAACCGCCCGTCCTTTTAACCACTGATCTTGATTTATAAATGCAGACAGGAGAGGATGCGCCGATCCTCCAGGACAGGGGAGTCAAACTCAATCAAACAGAAGGTCAACATCCAAAATACAGCTGAGGTCACGGGGTGAACAGGGTAAACATTTAATGACAGACTAAATCTACATTTATGTTACACAAAACCGAACTAGATATATAACATTACGTGTGATAATGCAAGTGTGAATGATGTAAGATGAATTTGGCCACTGAAAGATGCTGAAATTCATAGCTGAAAACACTGAACCTGAAAAATAATTTTAAAAAAAACTTAGGTTAGCCATAACAGCTAGCATGTAGCTGAAATAACAGCTAGATTTCAAAATAGCCACAAAAAAGCCTTAATTAGCCGAAACAGCTAGCATGTAGCTAAAATATTAGTTAGACTCTAAAAAATAAAAAAATAAAAAAAAATTAAAAAAAGCCTAAATTCGCTAAAACAGCTAGCATGTAGCTGAAATATTAGCTAAACACCAACACAACCTAAAAAGCCTAAATTAGCCAAAGAAGCTAGCAAGTGGCTGAAATATTAGCTAAACTCCAAAACAGCCTATAAAAATCCTAAATTAGCCAAAACAGCTAGCATTTAGCTAAAATATTAGCTAAACTCCAAAACAGCCTAAAAAACGCATAAATTAGACAAAATAGCTAGCATGCAGCTGGAATATTAGCTAAACTCCAAAACAGCCTAAAAAAATTCCAAATTAGCCAAAACAGCTAGCATGTAGCTAAAATATTAGCTAAACTCCAAAACAGCCTAAAAAAGCCTAAATTAGCCAAAGAAGCTAGCAAGTGGCTGAAATATTAGCTAAACTCCAAAACAGCCTAAAAAAATTCCAAATTAGCCTAAACAGCTAGCATGTAGCTAAAATATTAGTTAAACTCTAAAACAGCCTAAAAAAACAAACAAAAAAAGCCAAAATTTGCAAAAACAGCTAGCATGTAGCTGGATTATTAGCCAAACTCCAAAATAGCCTAAAAAGAAAGCATAAATTAGCCTAAGAAGCTAGTGTGTAGCTGAAATATTAGCTACACCACAAATTAGCCTAAAAAATCTTAGTAAATACCAAAATAGTCCTAAAATCTAGCAGAAACCCAATTTTTAAAACTTTAAAACTGTAACTTTTTAACCTAATTATCAATAATAAAAAGGCAGTAAAATTTTATTCCAGAATAAATCAACTTAAAGCTTAAATAACTTTCAGTATAAATATATTTTGTCAAAATTATTTCAGTTATAAATGAGCAAAATGACATTGGTCCATTAATAATAAAATAAAAAGATCTGGAGGGCCGGATAGAATTATGACTTTGTGCTCTATGCTGTCGGTTTGATTTCTGCGATGTGAAATCTGCTGCGAGTGTTTGATGAAGACAGATTTAGCTCTCGTTCATGCGAACAATGTTAAGTGAGGTGTGAGCGTCAGACGGAGTGTGACTGCAACACCAAGCTAATAAGCGACTTCTGGTTGTAGTCACAACCAGAATTACAATCTGGAAACGAAGTTTCTGATCCCTGGATTATGAAAATTAATAAAAAAGTGTTTCTGTGATGCTAAAAAATTGAAACTACTCCAGGATAAAAGAGCACGCTTGACCAAGCTACAGGTGAGAGTTCCTCCAGGTTCTCTCAGTTCAACTGACAAACTGTTATCAACCGTTTGTTTAGCCCACGCTCGGCCCGCACTCCCTCACATGCGGGGCTGTTTGGATTATCAGCAGCGTGTGTGCGCTTCACTATCGCAGTAACTGTAATCTGGTTTAAGCAGATTCCTTCATCTCTGAATCCACAGTGAGGAAGTGGCAGGAAAAGGTGTCAGTGTTCAGGTGATTCTGTCTCATTAATGCACTCAGTGGAGAAAAATAATATTAAAATGGCATCAAATCTGAAACAAAACTGTTTTTAGTTATATATTCTACATTTTTACTACCAAAATAGCAGAAAAACTAATAATAAAGTGTAGAAATATATGAATAAAACGCATAAATTAAAGAGACTATCAGTTTAAACTAAAATTACTTTGACAAAATCTATCTTTATGTTACTTATTTAAGGGTTTAATTTAAATTGTGCACACAGAAACTAAAAAAAGTGTCGCTTGAGTGTAAAAATATCTAAATAAATTCATGAATTAAAGGAAAATTCTGCATAAAAGTGAAAGCAGGATTTAAAAAAAAAACAATATGCCGTTTATTTTAAAGGTTTACTTCACAATATGCAAAAGAAACACTAGAAACAGTAATGAAAAATCCATGAATTGAAGGGAATTTCAACATAAACTGTAAATAAAGAGAAAAAAAACAGAAATTTTCCTAAATCTTTTTGAAAAAAACTCTGCTTTGTGTTGTTTATTTAAAGGGTTTACTGCAAAATGTGCACAGAAATAGTGAAAAAAGTAATTAAAAAGCATTCAAACAAAAAAATAAAATGCATGAACTGATTGCAATTCAATATAAACGGTGAATAAAAGTAAGAAAAACAAAATTTTAAAAAACTTTTAAATGAAATACTACTTTGTGTTGACAGTAGTTCAAAATGTGCACAAAATTAGTAGAAAAAGTGATGACAAAGTGTAAAAATATATAAATAAAATATGTGAATTAAAGGCAAATTCAACTTAAAATTAGCATAAAAGTATATAAAACAGAAGTTTTCTAACATTATTTTAAAAAGTACTACTTTAGTTTTTTTATTTTAACAATAGTTTAAAAAGTGGACAAAAATAACAAAAAAAAGTGATTAAAAAGTGTAAAAATATCTAAATAAAATGCAAAGATTGAAGGAAAACTCAATATAAACTGTGCATAAAAAGAAAAAAAAAGTTTTCCTAAATCTATTTTAAAAAATCCGCTTTATTTTAAGGGTTTACTTTACAATATGCAAAAGAAATATAAGAAAATATGATGACAACCTGTAGAAAGATCTAAATAAAATGCACGAATTGAAGGCAAATTCAATTTAAAATGTGTAAAAGTGAAAGCAGGATTTTTCCAAAATCTTACTTTACTACACAAACAATTATTTCAACTAATTGCGATATTTTTTCCCGATTAGTCGACTAATCGGATCGTGCATAAAGTGGATGTAAAACACACATCATGAGCTTTAAACTTGAATTGTTTAAGCTATATAATAACTAACAATAGAGACAATTAGGACGAGAGTTCATTACACCTGTTGTTGCCATGGTATCCGAGTCTTCCTACAACTTCCTGTGACATCACTACTGACCCGGATAAGAAAAGTGTATGTGGTATTAGAAAGAAGACACCATAAAAAGAAAAAAACAAAACAAAAAAACGACTAATCG
>NC_050530.1:2580579-2590191 GCF_002922805.2 Oryzias melastigma
ATAATTAAGTTTATTCTAGAGCTAGAAATAATAGAATTAAATGTTTTGAAAAAAAAAAAGCTTAATTTTTTTAGATTGTATCTATATTTTTAATGTATAAATGAACGAAATTGTTTTCCCACAAAATCATCAAGACATCAAAGAGTGAGAAAAGTGCGTTTGGTTGATTAAACCCCCCATGTCCCCCCATGTCCTCCCGTCCTCCGTCCATCCACAGATGGACTCAGACTCACCGTGATTGTCTTCGTCCATAGTGACGTCCTGAAGGCGCAGTCAGTCCAGCAGAAGGCGTGAATCCTCTCCTCTCCTGATTCCTCTTAAACCAGAATCTCCTTCTCTCCCTCCGGGATGATGCGTTCACTGCCCGCTCGGAGAGCACACCTCCCGCGGGTTCCTGACGCCGGAGGACGGAGCTGCAGTCTGGGGGTGATTCGGAGCTCTTATCCGTGAAGAGTGGAAGTGAAATTCAGGAGATGAGGCTTGTCACGGCTGCCTCTCTGCGCTCCATCCTCTGAGGCCCCGCCCACACCCACATTAGCTACGCTGCGATGAAGGTGACGTCAGCAAACCCCGCCTCTCGGAGGAACGCCTCACTGTTGCGCATGCGCACAAAAAGAACACAAGACGTACACTTTGCGTTCAAAGAGGCTTTAAAGTTAAAAAAATACATTATTTTATTTTTTTGTTATTGTTTAGAAATACATTCTGTAAGTTTACTATCTTTTAATTTAAAAAAATAGACAAATTGGTTGTTTATATTTCTTAAACCAAAAGTATATGTAAAATTTTGCCCAAAAATGCGCATTATTTATTATTTTCTCTTCAATAAAAGCCAAACAAAATACTTGATAAAACATAATGTGCCTTAATGCCATAATATTTATTATTTTTAGGATTTAACAGATTATAAAACATGTACAAACCTGTAATTTCCATTTTTTTGCTTTATAAATTTAGAATTTGTCTCACAATTCAGCAAAAAATATTTTAAAAAATTGTAACAAAAACAAAAAATTACATTGACATATTTTTTTATTTATTAGTACAACATGATTGCATAAAAATAAGCACATTTTTTAGCCTTAATATATACTAAATAATAATAACTTAATTGAAAAGGGTTTTATTATTATTATAGTTTAGAAACAAATGCTGTGAGTTTACTATGTTTTGATTTTAAAATAGATAAATTAGTTGTTTTTAATTTCCTAAAGCAAACGTGTCTGTCAATTTTTGTATTTTTTTTTATTTTACTTTAAAGCTTATTTTTTCTACTATACAAGCCAAATATAAATACTTAACAAAACATAATGTGGTTTAGTGCTATAATATGTTATTTTAGGGTTTATTGTGTTATAAAACATATACAAACCTGTAATTTCTACTATTTTTGGTTCATAAATTATAAATTTGTCTCACAATTCCCCCAAAATATTATTAAAAAGGGTAATAAAACGACAAAAGTTCATTTATATATTTTGTATATGTTGTTACAACATGATTGTAGGAAAAGGAACACATTTCAATTTATTATATGTTAAATAAAATAAATAAATAAATATAATAGCATGAATGAAAAGTTCAAACAAAAGTGTTATTTTTTAGATGTTAGTGATGTAAAAACAGATTAAAGCCACATTTAAGACAAAAAAAATCATAAATATTAAACAATGGAAATGTTCAAACAAAAACCTTGTTTAAATGTTAGGGATGGAAAAACAGATTAAAACCACATTTAAGAACAAAATATACATTTAGTAATGGAAAAGTTCAAACATAAGTGTTCTCTTTTAGATGTCAGTGAGGTAAAAACAGATTAAAATCACATTTAAGACAAAAATCAACTTAATTTTAGGTATTTTTAATATTTAGACACAATTTATGCAAAAAAAGGAGTAAAAGCAACTTAGACATATATTTATTTCTTTTTTAGCTTCTAACATGGTTTAAAAACTAAATGTTTTAATAAAGTTGTATTAATTATTTTGTTTTCACAGATTTATTTTACTATCACTACATAGAATTATATGAGTAATTTGTGTTTTTTTTCTCATTTAAGACAGTTTACAATCTCACTAATGACAATTAATCCAAAAAAGCTTTTATTAAGGTTAAGAAACCTTTCTTTTTCTTTTTTTTTTTTTGGGTGTTTGACATCATCATCAACTTTATTTATTAATCACCTTAACACAATTAAAATTGAACTCTACATGGCAAAACATAATAAAACAAATGTTATAAATAATTGAATAAAAATATAAAAGCAAAATAAACAAAAGCATGGATATAAGAACAAAAGAAAACATTCAGGTTGAAAACAGAAAATTTTAATGTAAAGTAACATATTATATTTGATATTTTTACTAATTTCCCAGCTGAACCTGGGGTACAGAATGACGACACTTTTTTAAAAAGTTGCGGTCAGAGGATCTAACTTCCTGTCCGCCCCTGCCCTTCATCCATGACGGAGACTTTTCCAGAAAAGCTCCTGGAGGATCTGCGGCTGCAGGGAGGAGGACTCCGCTTACGGTCAGGAAGGGAGTCGTGCCGAGGACACGCTGTGCGGAACTGCTGGAGCACAATGGAAGAACGTTTCAGAGGAGGAAATGATGCGATGGGCCTGTTCTCCTCCACCCTGTCACTGCTGTGAAGACTGATCTGGGGAAATGCAAAAATCAAATATTTGCTCCTAGTTCATGTAAATTTAAATGTACATAGAATTCCCTCATGGAGATGCATCTCAAAGGACTTTTTAATTTTTTGATTTCAGCTTTTTTGTCAACAAAGTTTGTCTGTTCCTGTTTATATCCATTCTAAAGCTACACA
The DNA here is from genome assembly GCF_002922805.2 of Oryzias melastigma. NCBI lineage: Eukaryota > Metazoa > Chordata > Actinopteri > Beloniformes > Adrianichthyidae > Oryzias > Oryzias melastigma. The sequence goes on from NC_050530.1 coordinate 2,583,406, forward strand.
ACCTGATTAAATCATCATTTGGATTGTGAAATCCAGATAAATTGGCACATTTTATTTTAAAAAACAATCTTTCAAGTAAATCTCAAAATATTTGCATTTTATAATAAGTCTCCTTTGATTTTAATCACTTTTTACTCCACAAGTTTCCAGATTTTTCACTTTTAATACATAAATTCTATTTTAGTGAAGCAAAACTCTAGAAATACATGGTCGCTTGTTCATGAACTGTTGTATTATTTATTTTTGCTGAAAGACCTGATGTGCTTTATACATGTATTTATAAAATCTTACTTTCGGAAAATTGTTTTTTTAAGTTTTTAGGAGCAGAAATAAGGCAGAAAACCCCTAAAATCCACAGTGTTTATTGAAATATTTTACATTTTTAATGATTTCATGGATGAAAAGGTTAAAAAACTATAAATCAATGGATTTCTAAAGAAAAAAGGCATTTAAATGGTGGAGAAGTTTGGTGAAGGAAGAATAATGGCGTACTCCAGTGCATCTTTACTTTATCTTTATTAGTAATTATTTGGTTTTGTCTGATTTGTTGAAGTAAACCTATTTTAATAAAGCTGAAACAAGAAAAAAAAACACCAAAAAAAGCAGACTCTAAACTCTAGACTCCTTTTTTGTAATTATTTTGACAATTTGCTCTTTCAACCCAAAACTTGATCTGCATTTAAAGAAAAGTCACTTTAAATCCACCAAAACATTGAAATGATGAACTTCAGATGACTACTCACTAGCGCTACCACAAGCGATTATTTTAATAGTTGACTAATTGCTAATTATCTGAATTTAGCCGCTGAAGATGCTGAAATTGATAGCTAAAATGCTGAAGTTGATAGCTGAAAACGCTGAAGGCGAAAGCTGGCTAAAATATTAGCTAAAGGCCAAATTAGCCTAAAAAAATGAAAAAAAAAGTGTAATTTAGAAAAAACAGCTAGCATGCAGCTGAAATATTAGCTAAACGCCAAAACAGCCTAAAAACAAACAAAAAGCCTAAATTAGCCAAAATAACTAGCATGTAGCTGAAATAGCTAAAATCCAAAATGCCCTAAAAAACAAAAATTCCCTAAATTCGTCAAATTGCTAGCATGAAGCTGACATATTAGCTAAACTCAAAAAATCGCCTAATAAACAAACAAAAAAAACCTAAATTATCCAAAACAGCTAGCATGTAACTGAGATATTAGCTAAAGTCCTAATTAGCCTAAAAACTAACACAAAAGCCTAAATTAGCCCAAATAATTAGCATGTAGCTGAAATAGCTAAAATCCAAAACGCCCTAAAAATAAAAAAAGCCTAAATTTGCCACATAGCTAGCATGTAGCAAAAATATTTCATAAACTCAAAAATAGCCTAAAAAACAAAAAAGGAAAAAAAAATCCCAAATTGGCCAAAAAAGCTAGCATGTAGCTGAGATATTAGCTAAACTCAAAAATAGAATAAAAAATGAAAAAATCCTAAATTAGCCAAAACAGCTAGCATGTAGCTGAAATATTAGCTTAACTCTAAAATAGCATAAAAAACCTTAATAAATGCCAAAATAGTCCAAAAAGCTAGCAGAATGCCATTATAACGTTCAGCTTTACTACACTCTGACTCCATATAATATAAAGTAACGACTAATTGACTATTAAGTTATAGTTGTCGACTATTTTAATAGTCGATTCGTCGTCGACTAATCGTGGAAGCCCTATCACTCTAAATGTCTTTGGCTCCTGAACATAAAACTCACTTTTCCTGCAACTTCCTTCCTTCTCCTTTATTTACTCCAAACAGCAAATCACATCACACAAAATATCCTCTCTGTTTCCTAAAATAGAAGGATTAATAATCCACGCTGCTTCCAGAGCTCCAGGCATAAACAAACACTGCATTACATTTCAGCATGTTTCAATAAGTTCCTCCTCGGAGGCTCGCCTCAGGCAGACGCCAAAGACGTGTCTTTGTTTATCGTAAATCTAACACCAGAAAAGAAGATTTTATTACCAAAACTACGTCTCTATCTCTGCAATCTCTCAGCAAAACAGCAGAAATAGCTGTTAAATTCTTGGAATAATAAAAAAAAACTTCCAGAGGAGAGAGCAGAAGGGTGGAGTCCTGGGAACAGTCTGATGACATCACCAAATAAATAAATGTGTTGATCTCAGACTTAAATATTTAGTGAGTCAGACTGAAGGTTTGGACGTTCCAGGAAGAGTTTATGTTTCCAGCTTCTCTCATAAAGACACACTTTAATGAAAATAGAGTTTTGGGGGGTTTTAACGTGTTCTTGTGGTATTTTTCTCATGATGGAGGACAAATATGACAAAATAAAAACTGTATTTGGGATTATTTCGTTATTCAAATTGTTTTGAATCAGGAGCAGTTTAAAAAATGTGTTTGGTAAATGTTTATAGTTGTGTATAAATGACAATCGGGAGATCACACACTTCCTGCTCTATTCTGATGCATCCACTTCTATCTATTTATTTAGTGATTCATCTATTCATTCATTTATGTTTGTTTATGTTTATTTTAAGTAATTTATATTTATTTATTTATTTATTTACATGTTTATAAATTTACACCAACAGGCCGATATCACCAATAATTCCATTCCAAATACCATTCAGATTCATTTTCTTAAAGCGGTTCCGCTAACCCACATGTGTCAAGGCCCGGGGGCCGGATCCGGCCCTCCAGATCATTTTATTTTATTGTTATTAAATTAATGTTATCTTGCGCTCATTTCTAACTTGTATAATTTTGACAAAGTATATTTTTATGGAGAATAAAATATTGAAAGTTATTTAAGGTTTAATTTGATTTATTCCGGAATAATATTCCTGTATTTTCATGAATCATAATTATGTTAAAAAGTTACGGTTTTAAGTTTAAAAAAATAGCATTCTGCTAGCTTTTAGGACTATTTTGGCCTTTTTTTAAGACTTTTTATGCTATTTTGGAGCTAATATTTCAGGCACATGCTAGCTGTTTTGGCTATTTTTTCCCCATTTATTTAGGCTTTTGGAGTTTAGCTAATATATAGGCTATGCTAGGTGTTTTGACTCATTTTAGTTTTTTTTATGGGCTGTTTTGAAGTTTAGCATTTTCTAAGACTTTTCATGTTATTTTGGAGCTAATATTTCTCCTACATGCTAGCTGTTTTGGCTAAATTAGTTGTTTGTTTTTTTTTAGGCTTTTTGGAATTTAGCTAGTATTTAGGCCACACATGGTAGCTGTTTTGGCTAATTTCGTTTTTTTTATTCTATTTTTTAGGCTTTTTGGAATTTAGCTAGTATTTTGGCCACTCATGCTAGCTGTTTTGGCTAATTTCATTTTTTTAAGGCTGTTTTGAAGTTTAGCTAATATTTAACTGTTTTGGCTATAATTTAAGCTTGTTTCAGTTTTTTAGGCTTTTTTTAAGTTTAGCTATTTTTTTTAGCTACATGCTAGCTCTTTTAGCTAACCTAAGTTTTTTTATGTTTTAGGCTAATTTTGCATTTAGCTAATATTTTTTTGGCCATCAGTTTCAGTGTTTTTAGTTATCAATTTCAACATCTTCAGCTATCAGCACTAGCATCTAAAGCGGCCAAATTCAGCTTACTGCATTTACACTGGCATTATCATGTAATGTTATATCTAAAAACTTAGTTTTAAAGTTTTTCCAATGTAGTTTTAGAGTGTTCAATAAATGTTTATCCTGTTTCGCCTCGCGACCTAAGGTGTGTTTAGGATTTTGGCCTCTTGTGCGACTGAGTTTGACACCCCTGATTTAGTGAGTCAAACTGGACGTTTGGAAACTCCAGTTAGTTGTAAACAGGAAGAATCTTGTTGGTGGTGTTCTCCAGCTCCTCATGTTTACTCAAGCCAAAAAAGAGGCTGGATTTTTGTCTTCCTTGGAGCATCTATGGCATTTGGCCTGATCTATAAAAGCTGTTTGTAAAACATCTGTCACAAATATGTGACACATTTCCTGTCTGCGAGATTTTCCCTCTCGCCAATGGCGTTTTTAATTTCCAATTAAGAGGCTGCTCTGTCCCTTTCTTTCTGCTAATAAACAGGCTCCAAATAGGGAGTCAATCCTGCAACCACTATGTCGTTTGAGGAAGCCCTCAGGAAGGAGCATTCTTGAGCTTCCAGGAATTTTGTGAGCATTCCAGACGATTTCTTCATCCACTCAGCCAGAAATCTACAATCAAACCCAAACGCTGATCGATTAAAACCCAACATTTGCATTTTTTCAGTGGCTCTGACTTCTTCAGATCAATCCTTTCCTCCGTTTGAGCTCCTGAATCATTCATGTCTCCTGCTCCTGCATAGACTCACACCGATCATGTGGAAGGATGACAGCAAACGCCAAAGCCTCCGCGGGGTTCGAGCCATCTGCTTGATGTGCTCGTTTAGCTTTCACTCCATTAAAAATGTTGACTTTCCACTGAATTGCAGGGGGTGGTAACGGGCGTGCCCTGTTGTTTTACCATTACAAAGCACATTCCGGGCGTTTAGCCGATGGCGGCCTGCAGCCTGTCAGTCTGACTTCCATGCAAATGTGTGGCGGGGATCATTACATCTTAGTGCTTATTAGAGAGCTAATGATCAGATGTAATGATCCAGAAATATCCTCTCTACTGCAGTTTGCATGTGGCTAATATGATTTTACAACTTTACTAAAGATTCTGGTCTATTAATATAATCAAATGGACAGCTGCTATTGAAAGAAACACTGCAAATAGGAAGTGTAAATGCATTAGGAGATGTATTCGGGTCATTTTTCTGAGCTATAGCAGCAGGAAAAGTCCAAACATATCATATAAATGAATAAATAAAACAACAAATTTGCAAACTTTTGCAGCTCAATAGATGCCGTGAGTCCTCTCTTGTGTTTTACAGCCTCCCTGTTGTGTCTGCTTATCCTTCCTTAATCTCCCCCTCTATTGCTTTTATCCCCCACTTAGTTCTAATGTTCACCCGAGTAATTATGGATTTTTTGGGGGGCCATTTTACATATAAAACATTAATCCAAATGGTTGCATTTCATAAAGTGGCATTTACAAATGGAAATAAAAGTGTGCAATACTGCCCTCCTGTATGCAAATGTGAAACTGTAGCAAAAACAAAAACAGGGCATCCCAAATTTTTTTTCAGAGTTGTTGTGCAAGGATTTTTAATGTCGGTGTACTTGCTAAAATCTGCAAAAATGTTGATAAAAATACTTCTTGCAATTATTATGCTCCTCATATTGTCAAAGCTGATTGTATTTTTTTGTATTTTGCTGATTTAATTAAACATGCATGCCAAAGTACTTGTTGAAAAAGTCTTTTTTGAGCCCCATTGCATTTTTTTTATTATCTTTGCTTCAATTAACATATTTCCAAGCTTGTTCTGCTTTTATTTTAATTGTTTCTGTAATGAATTTATTAAATTAGTATGTCTAATTGGTAAAAATGCGTCAAAATTATAAAAACACCTATTTTAATCAAGATAATATTGATTTTATTCTGGGGTTGCCTACACGTTCCCCCTTTGGAGGCGCTCCTGCATTTCTTCCCACAACCGCTAGATGGCAGCGTTGCGTCGTCCTGGCCCGGACCGGAAGTGACTTCCAGCCTTTCCCAATCCCAAACTGTGGGCGTTTCTTTTTTCCCTTCAATCTTTCTCCACTTCAGATTATTTTTCTGGGTGTTGCCTGCGTGGTTTCAAAGTTTGGGATTTCTATCCTTGTTTTTTCTTTGAGTTTTCATACAGTTACCGGGTCGGTCTTCCCGGTTTCCCGCATTTCCCCCCCCAGAAAGCTTTGCTTTATTGTAGCCACCGTTAGCTAACTAAGCTAACTGGGATCGACCCGTCCGATGCAGGCCATTAAGTGTGTAGTGGTGGGCGACGGGTAAGTTAAAGTACACGTTATTTGTTATCTAACTACTATAATTTACCGGTATAAATTGTGTCGTGTCATTTAGAGTTAGCCTAGCCGCTCAGGTTGACCCAATTCGCAACAGTTGGGTGGAGGCTAGCATGCCAGCAGAGCAGCTGTTGTTGGTCCTGCTGTCGAGCCAGCTGGGTCACAGATTTATCCACAAACTCTGATGGAAAAAAAAAGCCCTGGTTTGAACTGTCAATGAAAATGTAAAAATTGACTCACAATCTGAGTTATGACAAACTAAAGCTGCTATAGGGGTTTTCTCTGTTTAATTTTGTATTTAAAAAAATCCCTTCAAGTCTTATTGTGAAAGTTTTTTTCTTTTTCCTGTCATTTTTTTAAAAATGTATTTTAATTTTTAAAATAACTTTATTGAACAAGGTGCACGTATACAACAAGACAACAGTTTTTAAAATAAATATAATTATTTTATTTATAAATATTTAAGAAAATGTAGAAACATGTCATTTAACTTACATTTATGAATATACAATTTAGCCCAAAAAATTTGTAAATTGATTGTAAAAATAATTTTATTGTTTTTTTTTTGACACATTAAATATAACATAGTACATATTCTCATCTTAGCAGTCATACATGTACACGTTTTCTTTGTAATAGTAATTAAAATTGCAATTAAATGTGTGTACAAGGAGATTTTACATTTTTTAACATTATATACAACAACAAAAACATAAAATCACTTCAAGTCTTATTGTGAGAGTTTTTTTTACGGATTTTCATTTTTTAAAATAACGTTATTGGAAGTATACAACATGAGAATTTTTTTTTTAATAGAATTATTTTATTTATAAATATGTAAAGAAATGCAGAACAATGTTTTATATAATTAAATTTACATTTATTGATAATAATTT
>NC_050530.1:2590475-2593617 GCF_002922805.2 Oryzias melastigma
TAAAATAACTTTATTGAACAAGGTGCACGTATACAACAAGACAACAGTTTTTAAAATAAATATAATTATTTTATTTATAAATATTTAAAAAAATGTAGAAACATGTCATTTAACTTACATTTATGAATATACAATTTAGCCCAAAAAATTTGTAAATTGATTGTAAAAATAATTGTATTGTTCTTTTTTGACACATTAAATATAACATAGTGCATATTCTCATCTTAGCAGTCATAGATGTACACGTAGTAATTAAAATTGCAATTAAATGTGTGTAAAAGCAGATTTTACGTTTTTTTAACATTATATACAACAACTAAAAACATAAAATCACTTCAAGTCTTATTGTGAGAGTTTTGCTCTTTTTTCTGTCATTTTTTATGGATTTTCATTTTTTAAAATAACTTTATTGGAAGTATACAACATGAGAACATTTTTTTTAATATAATTATTTTATTTATAAATATGTAAGGAAATGCAGAACAATGTTTTTTTATAATTAAATTTATATTTATTAATAATAATTTAGCTAGAAAAAAATGTCTTATTGTTCTTTTTTGACACATTAAATATAAAATAGCCGATTTTCTCATCTTAGCAGTCACATCTGTAAATATTTTATTTGTAATAGTGATTAAAAAACAAATAAATGTGTGTACAAGAAGTACAAGCTATGTTTTTTTTACATTATATACAACAACAAAATAAAAAAAAAATACTATTATTTATATATACCAGAATTTTTAGTGACATTTGTACCTTTTTCTTTATTTATTTAATGTTAAAAACTAAACACACACGCCCAGAGTATTACTTGTGTTAAAATTGTTTATAAATAAATAAACTAAAGTAAATAAACTTTTTTTATTTAAAGATAAATCATAAAAACTCAAATTTTGTTATTTTTACACATTAAATATCACATTTTATTTCCTCTACTTGTGGCTTCTTTACTTCCAACATCTAGAAAAGATTTTCCTGTTTTGTTCATTCATTTTTATTTTTTATATTCCCTATAAAATATTATTGTCTTAAAATATATAGAAAAAGAAATAATAGTATAAATAAAAACATAGTTTGGATTATTTTCTTAGATATCCTGTATTTTCTCCTCACACTAACATCATTGTGTTTTTCACAGTTCAGGCAGACAAAGTTCTTCCAGAATGTTCTTGTTTGGCCTGACTGACTCCTAACGTTCTCAGATACTTCTTCTGCATGTTACAACGGTTCTTGTTGAATCTTTTCTCATCTCAGGGCTGTGGGGAAAACATGTCTGCTCATCAGCTACACCACCAACGCCTTTCCGGGGGAGTACATCCCCACAGTGTAAGTCCAGCGTGGAGCAGTCGCCGCGTTAGCCTTCAGTTCCAGACAGAATCTGACATTGGCCCCGCCCACCTCTCCGCCCGCAGGTTTGATAACTACTCAGCCAACGTGATGGTGGATGGGAAGCCGGTCAACCTGGGTCTGTGGGACACGGCGGGTCAGGAGGACTACGACAGGCTCAGGCCGCTGTCTTACCCTCAGACGGTGAGCGGGTTCAGCAAACAGAACCGGGCTCGTACATATGGACTCAAACTGATTTGGTTTACTTTTTTTTAACAGTTTCTCATCATTTTCTTACAACAAAACATTAATTAGAAAAAAATCCTAAAAACTGCAATATTTATTAATAAAATGTATTTGTAGCTTATTTTTTAAATGCAAACAAGCTAATTTTGTTATTTTTTACTATATGATTAATAAAAAAATTAAAGTTCAGTTTTACAAGTCAATCATGGTGAAACAAATTAGAATTTTAGAATATAAATTTGACCATTAAATTGCTAAATCGTTAAATTTAGCTGAATTGATTTGAGCTTGTAAATTAAAACTTTTCCAACCAAGAAAATGTGTAATTTATGATATTTAACAGAGAGATGATGGAGGAAGCAATTTTCTGATGTTCTCTCACTTACTCGTGGCGTTCCTCATGGGTCTTCTCTGGGCCCTCTCCTTTTTACAATATTTATAAATTACATTAGAAAAAATATTTGACGCAAGTTATCATTTTTATGCAGATGATATTATTGTTTTTTCATTAGCAGTTTCACTTACTGACGCTGTAAGCAAATAGCAGTTAGCATTTACAGCTTTTTGGAGTTCAGTCACAAATAAAACTGTTATTTTCCAAAGTAAGCAGAGGATTTACACAAAGATGCATTTATAATTTTATTAAACATAAACAGATAATATTTTCACATATAGACCTGTACATAAAATATATAATAAATAAAAGTGATTAGATTTTTTTTTATTTTCCAGTTTCCTTAACCTTTGAGGGGAAAATGTTGTCTTCATCCATTGTAGAATATTTGCAGCTTTATTTATTTATATATATAAAGAGATTTTCCATTAAACTCGAGACAAGTGGAAGCTAAAAAAATTGCACTTCTAAGGGCCGACGGGCAAATACAAAAAGAAGATAAAACTCGTATTTATTAAAAAAATACAATAAACAGGAATTCACAATTTGAACAACTTGATTAGCAACATTCTCGTAATATTAAACAGTTGATTATTCTGCATTATTATTATTATTATTATTATTATTATAGTCTGTTGGATCAACTGTCACATTAAATCCATATTTGGAGTAAAAATCCTGGTTTTGTCTGTTAAATGCAGATTTCTTTTATTTTGAACATTCTTCTTCTGTTTCCTCTTTTCTACAAAACAATAGAAAAACTTTCCACATATGTTTTTTTTTGGTTAACCTTTAGCACAGGGGGGTCAAACTCAATCACACAAGGGGCCAAAATCCAAAACACACCTTAAGTCGGGGGTCGAACAAGATAAACATTTATTGAACACTCTAAAACTAATTTTTAAAACTTTAAAACAGTAACTTTTAAACATAATTATGAACTAAATATATAGCATTACCTGATAATACTAGTGTGAATGCTGTAAGCTGAATTTGGCAGCTGAAGATGCTGAAATTGATAGCTAAAATCACTGAAGCTGATGGCCACTAAAATATTAGCTAAATGCCAAGTTAGCCTATAGCATAAAAAAACGTAGGTTAGCCAAAACAGCTAGCATGTAGCTAAAAAAATAGCTAAGCTTCAAAAAAGCCTAAAAAACTGAAAAAAAAGCT
>NC_050530.1:2594328-2594663 GCF_002922805.2 Oryzias melastigma
GGTTTTTTTTGTTAACCTTTAGCACAGGGGGGTCAAACTCAATCACACAAGGGGCCAAAATCCAAAACACACCTTAAGTCGCGGGCCGAACAGGATAAACATTTAGTGAACACTCTAAAACTAATTTTTAAAACTTTAAAACAGTAACTTTTTAACATAATTATGAACTAAATATATAGCATTACCTGCGATAATGATAGTGTGAATGATGTAAGCTGAATCTGGATGCTGAAGATGCTAATGCTGATAGCTGAAAACGCTGAAGCTGATAGCCACTAAAATATTAGCTAAATGCCAAATTAGCCTATAACATAAAAAAAAAACGTAGGTTAGCC
>NC_050530.1:2594686-2597673 GCF_002922805.2 Oryzias melastigma
GTTAGCCAAAACAGCTAGCATGTAGCTAAAAAAATAGCTAAGCTTCAAAAAAGCCTAAAAAACTGAAAAAAAAGCTTAAATTAGCTAAAACAGCTAGCATGAGGCTTAAATATTAGCTCCAAAATAGCCTAAAAAGTCTTAGTAAATGCCAAAATAGTCCAAAAATCTAGCAGAACGCCATTTTTTTAAAACTGTAACTTTTTAACATAATTATGAATAATACAAACACAGAAATATTATTCCAGATTAAATCAACTTAAAACTTAAATAACTTTCAATATTTTACTCTCTATAAAAATATATTCTGTCAAAATTATACAAGTTAGAAATGAGAGCAAGATAACATTAATTTAATAAGAATAAAATAAAATGATCTGGAGGGCCGGATCCGGCCCCCGGGCCTTAACTTTGAGATATGTGCATTAAGGGCTCACAAGATTTGAGATTTCTGCGGAACCGCTTTAAGAAAATGAGTCGGATGTGTTGGAGAGAATCCAGAAGTTTTTCAAAATAAAACGTCATTTGGAATCAGGTTATAAATAAAATGGGGGAAAAAATGTTTTTTTGTTTGTTTTTTACGTGAAATTTGAAAATCTTAGGAGATAATTAGAAACAGTAGTGGTGACAAAGAGTCGTCTAGTTCTGCTCCGTTTTGTTCCTCAGAAAAAACACTTGGAGTCTTTCTCTGGACTCGATTGTGAGGTCAGACGCTCAGCAGAGCCGTGTATCCACAGTCCCCATACAGCCTGAAGAAATCTCTTGTTCAGCTGCTTTTGTCTGCAGAACAATCTGCTCTCTGTGACTTGAATCTCATCTCTATCGTTCTTCTTCCCAGGATGTCTTCCTGATTTGCTTCTCCTTGGTCAGTCCCGCCTCGTTTGAAAACGTCAGAGCCAAGGTGAGATTCCAGAGATCTCCAGACTTATGTCATCTGAAGAAACGGTAAACTAAAGCCTCGTTCTGCTCTGAAACTCCGTCTGCAGTGGTACCCGGAGGTCAGACACCACTGTCCGGTCACGCCCATCATCCTGGTGGGCACCAAGCTGGACCTGAGAGACGACAAGGACACCATCGAAAAGCTGAAGGAGAAGAAGCTCTCCCCGATAATCTACCCGCAGGGTTTGGCCATGGCCAAGGAAATAAGTCAGTTTGGATCCACATTTATTTATGCCTTAAAGCTACGTTCACACGTCCTCAATGAAGCAAACGTGCCGTTTCGGGCTCTTTTTTTCATACAAATCGCAACATTCGCACCACTTCAACATTCCTTATGGTTTTATTCTGGTTTTAGTTATTACACTTTTTTTTAACATTTTACTCAAAATTAGCAATGTATCAAACTATTAAAGAAAAAAAAATCATTACAATTTGGCACCCCCACCAGTAGATGGCGCCCAGGGCGGCCGCCTAGCTCATCGTCTGCCAGGGGGAGGGGTGAGCTACAGACACAGCCGCGCTCAGAAACCATTTGGTGGTTTTCAAACCCTGCCCACTCAACACTCATCGATAATTGATTCATAAAAACATAAATCGATTTAGCACACAATGCTAAGCTTGATGCTAGCTTTTAATGGAATTTCCCATAGGATGGATTATGCTAACGCTCGGTCGATATAAACACACATTTCTGACTAAATGAACATCTTTATAAACTTACAGGCATAAATTTCCAAAATCTTTTAAGAAAACATTTTTAAAATAACCATTTGTGGTCTAAATCACATTTTTTGCTCATACTTTCTTCTTCTTCTTGAATTAACTATGCTTCTATAGTGCGATCGCCACCTAGTGGCCAAACTAAAACGCCCTCCAGGAGAAGCAGAATGGAAGAATCGAAAAAAAAAATGAAATCGGAATCGATCTAGGCTTTTGTACATCAAATCGAATTGTTTCTGGAAATTATAATCGATACCCAGCCCTGCTGTATAATTATACAGCGTTTCCATTTAAACACACGTTCTTTAAGGGATCTTCCTGGTGTGGACGTAGCTTTACAGTTCAGGCTTTATGGTAAATCTGTAAATATTTTGAAAAGGTGTGAACTTATACAGCAAGTAAAAAACAGTTTGAATCCATTTAATGTATTAATTTGGTTACAAATTTGACAAAAAGTGTAAAAGCAAAAATAATTTCTGTTTAGTTGAATAATAATTTCTAATAGTTGACTTATTTTTGCAGATTCGTCGACTAATCAGGTCAAGCGCAAACTGGATGTGAAGCACAAATCTTAACCATCATTAGCTTTAAACTAACTAAAAACTAGATATATAGTATTACCTGCAAAAATGCTGGTGTGAATGCCTTAAGCTGAATTTGGCTGCTGAAGACGCTAGTGCTGATAGATGAAGATGCTGAAATTGAAAGCTAAAGATGCTGAAGATTTTAGCTGAAGATGCTGAAATTGAAAGCTAAATATGCTGAAGATGCTGAAATTGAAAACTAAAAATGCTGAAGCTGATAGCTGAAGGTGCTGAAATTGAAAGCTAAAAACACTGAAACTGATAGCTGAAGATCCTGAAATTGAAAGCTAAAAACGCTGAAGCTGATAACTAAAGATGCTGAAATTGAAAGCTAAAAATGCTGAAGCTGATAGCTGAAGATGCTGAAACTGAAAGCTAAAAACGCTGAAGCTGATAGCTGAAGATGCTGAAATTGATAGCTAAAAATGCTGAAGCTGATAGCTGAAGATGCTGAAATTGATAGCTAAAAACGCTGAAGCTGATAGCTGAAGATGCTGAAATTGATAGCTAAAAATGCTGAAACTGATAGCTGAAGATGCTGAAATTGATAGCTAAAAACGCTGAGGTTGATAGCTGAAAATGCTGAAGCTGATAGCTGAAGATGCTGAAGCTGATAGCTGGCTAAAAATTAAGCTAAATGCTAAATTAGCCTTAAAAACTGGGGAAAAAAACGTAATTTAGCCAAAATAGCTGGCATGCACCTGAAATATTAAACTCCAATTAGCCTAAAAAATAAAATAAAAAATC
>NC_050530.1:2597804-2600092 GCF_002922805.2 Oryzias melastigma
GCTGAAATTGATGGCTAAAAACGCTGAAGCTGATAGCTGAAGATGCTGAAATTGATAGCTAAAAACGCTGAGGTTGATAGCTGAAAATGCTGAAGCTGATAGCTGGCTAAAAATTAAGCTAAATGCTAAATTAGCCTTAAAAACTGGGGGGGAAAAGCGTAATTTAGCCAAAATAGCTGGCATGCACCTGAAATATTAAACTCCAAATTATCCTAAAAAATAAAATAAAAAATCCTAAATTGGCCAAAATAACAAGCATGTAGTTGAAATATTGGGTAAACTTTAAAATATCCTAAAATAAATGCTAAAATAGTCCTTTGATTTACTGTAACTTTTTACGGCTAACACGATAATTCCAGTAGATTTTGAAGGAGAAAAGCGGCTCGAGCCGCTTTTCTCCTTCAAAATCTACTGGAATTATCGTGTTAACTGAAAAAAGTTCCAATATGTTAAAGATTTTGTGTTTAAGCATCACTGATCTTGTTCTTTTGGGTTTGTCTGCATATTTTACTCCCCCTAAAGGCTTTGTTGCTCCCACAGGCGCGGTGAAGTACCTGGAGTGCTCGGCTTTGACGCAGCGCGGCCTGAAGACGGTGTTTGATGAAGCCATCAGGGCCGTCCTGTGCCCCCCGCCCGACAGGAAGAAGAAGAGGAAGTGCAGAATACTCTAACGGAGATCCTCTCAGAACCAAAACACCAAAGAACATCTGGTTTGAGTTTGGGGTGGAGCAGCGTTCCCACGTGTCCGTTCCGACGGAACTTCCCGCTGAAAGGAGCAAACGGATTTGTTTGGTTTTCAAATGAGGTGTTTTCTGACTGTTTGCTCCTTTCAGGCGGGATTCTTGTAAAGGCCTTTGGGGAAAATGAAGGAACGTGGTGACGTTACTTGAATATTTCATGAAACTTCCATAGACGTAACTCAAAAAAAAAGAAAATTACCACCAGATTCCTGCTGCCTTGACCAACATTTCCTGTTTTTATCGCCCGTTTCCCGTCATCTTCAGCGACCCGTTTGTTTACATGTCTGACCGGACCGAGGTGCTGCTTCTTCTACTCGTTGGGAGTTTTATTTTGAAGGTCTGAATCCATCCGTCTGTCCGTGTTTGTAAAGTCAGTATTTGATGAGTGAAGCTCAGCGAGGTCGTTTTGATCCAGGAAAAGTGCTTTTAAGGCTTCACGCGTCGACTTCCTGTTTGGCCCCATTTCTTAATGTTCGATGAAGGTCGGAACTCATTTTGATGCTTTTATTGTGAAGTCTCTTCAGTTACTTCTCGACCTTTTGTGTTTGTTTTTATGAGATGAGATCAAGTTGCTCTGAGGAACCCCTGAATCTGGACTCAGCAGCTGTCAGAACATGTTACGGTTTTATAGAGCGAGATGGAGATTTTTTAAACAAATAAATTTGGTAAAAGTGATTTTTTTTCTTGTCTGTTTTTATACTTTTGGGGGGAATTTTTGTTCTAAGTCACTACGAAGTAAAAGTCTCCAGTGGTCCTTTAATTATAATAATGTCTTTTTTAATCAATACGAAAGAAAGTGTCATTTTCTAGGACATAGTTTCTGCAGAGCGGCAGTAGGTTGTTAGAAATTCACTGATTTTATTCATAATTATGTGAAAAACTTTTGGTTTTAAAGTTTTAAAAATTGGCATTTGGACTATTTTGGCATTTACTATGATTGTTTAGGCTATTTTGGAGTTTAGCTAATACTACATGCTAGCTGTTTTGGCTAATTTAGGCTTTTTAAAAAAGTTTTTAGGCGGTTCTGGAGTTAGGCTAATATTTACCCGCTAGCTGTTTTGGCAAGTTTAGGCTTTTTTAAATGTTTTTTTAGGCTGTTTTGGAGTTTAGCTAATATTTAAACTTCATGCTAGCTGTTTTGGCTAATTTAGGCTTTTTTCAGTTTTTTGACTATTTTGAAGTTTAGTTATTTTTTTTAGCTACATGCTAGCTGTTTTGGATAATTTAGGCATTATAAAAACTTTTTGTAGGCTGTTTTTAGTTTAGCTAATAGTTAAACTACATGCTAGCTGTTTTGGCTAATTTATGCTTTTTAAAAAAGCTTTTAGGCAGTTCTGGAGGGTTCTGACCAGGCTAATATTTACACGCTAGCTGTTTTGGCTAATTTAGGCTAATTTTCCTTTTTTTTGGCTTTTTTGAAGTTAACTATTTGTTCAGCTACTACCTGTTTTGGCTAACCTAAGTTTTTTTAGGCTAATTTGGAATTTAGCTAATATTTTAGCTGGTCATCAGTTTTAGCATTTTTGGCTTCAATCAATCAATCAAACT
>NC_050530.1:2600260-2606987 GCF_002922805.2 Oryzias melastigma
AATATTTACACGCTAGCTGTTTTGGCTAATTTAGGCTAATTTTCCTTTTTTTTGGCTTTTTTGAAGTTAACTATTTGTTCAGCTACTATCTGTTTTGGCTAACCTAAGTTTTTTTAGGCTAATTTGGAATTTAGCTAATATTTTAGCTGGTCATCAATTTCAATATCTTAAACTATCAGCATTAGCATCTTCAGCGGCCAAATTCAGCTTACAGCATTCACACTAACATTATCACAGGTAATGCTATAAATCCAGTTCATAATTATGTTAAAAAGTTAGGGTTTAAACATTTTAAAATTTAGTTTTAGAGAATTCAATAAATGTTTATCCTGTTTCGTCCGCGACCTAAGGATGTTTTTTGGATTTTGGCCCTTTTTTCGACTGAGTTTAACACCCCCAGTTTACATGCTCTCCTGTTAGCTTACAGCCTCCACACAGCCCCAACCTAACATTACTGGCGCAACAAAAATGGCGAGCAATATTGGAGCTTATCCAGCCGTACGGTTTTGAGGCAGAAAATGAGGAAGACAGTCGGCATCACCTGCCAAAAATATGGTTTAAAAAATGCATAAATAAATATACTATATATAATATATAAAATCAAACTCTACTTTTTAGACATGTTTTTTCTAGGATTACCTTTTTATGTGTGAACTTTCAATGTTTCTTTGGTTAAAAAAAGGCAAATTTACAAGTTTTCTGTTCAAATAAGCAAGAGGTCCAGCACCACACCGACTGCATTTGCTTTACCAATTTGGTCTTTTTTATCATAAAAGATGCTTTATTTTAAAATTACCTTATTTACTTGTTTCTGATTACATTGGTGCCAGTTTCTGACTTGTTTAGTCTTTTTATTTGATAAAGAGGAACTTTAGAAATGCACTACGAGGACCAGACAGTACGCCTGCCTCAAGGTAGAGGGCGCTGGTGAGCCCAGAGAATGTGACACCGCGACTAAAGAATCATAGAATTAGCAGTGGCAAATCAAGTGCAGCCGTCCAGTTACTCTTTCATATTGTTTAGCATTATTTTCTAAATGGAGGATTACGTTTTTAAACCCCTAAATTTGTTGAGATGTGCCACAGAGAGACTTTTAAAACTGAAGAAAGAAAAAGAAGACTTCTACAAACAGGTTATTCTTCACAAGTGAGAGACACACGGACTTAATTTACAGAGAAAAGTAAGTAAATAATGACAATTTGGTGATATTTCTTTATTCTACAGTTTGTAAATGGAAGAAAAATGCTTAAATTAAAATTTATTTTAACTGTTGTCAATCAAATCAGCTGTGAATCAGCTAATCTGTGGGGTTTATATGTTTGTAAATCTGACTGATGACATTGATGTCCTTTAGAACCATATAGGGAAAAATTTTGAGGAAAAAATGCAACTCATCCACAGGAAGAAAACAACCAAATAAACTGCACAGAAGGATTAAATTAAAAAATTAAAAGCTTTTTCACATGATACTGCAATTAAATCCACTTTATTATGGCACTGGGATCCAATTTGATCAATCCTAACAACTGAAAAATATTCAGTACAAAAAAATATTATTTTTTTGCACTTACAAACAAATTAGAAAAAAAAAAACTCAAATATTCTGGATTCTGCAGAAAAGTCTCATCTAAAACTTAACTATCTCTATTTAATCAATTTTTTTGCATGAATTTCATTGAAATTTTCCAGAACCATCTGGAAAAAATCATTTCAGGAATGAATTTTCCTCAGACTTTTCCAGCTTTAGCCTTCCATCGGTCGAACACCAGCTGGGCCGACACGGCGTCTTCGACCCCCATCCCTGTTGGGGTCAAAGCAGACCGAACGTGACTAAACACCAGCGCAAAATCACAGCAGACTGAGACTTAATCTGGTTACCGAGGGATTTGAACACGGTCGTCTTCTCTCTGTGGGCCGCTTTCGTCCCGTTGATGACCTCTCCGAGCTCTGCAAACACCTCCGCCTAAAGAAGCAGAACAATTCAAACCGTTTCCAGATGTTCAGCGTCAGTACAAAGAAAAATAAACTGACCCCGGAGAGGATCACGTCCCCGGATTCCAGCGTGGCTCCCTCCCTGCTGTCCGCATACACCACAGCCTCCTTCATCAGCACATCATCCAGCTCCCGCCAGTCTGGCCTGCAAGCTCCCACCGCTGAGGGTCACGGCCAGTTCTTAAAACGCCGGATCTAAATCTAGGAATCCACTTAAACCTGTTTGTGCGCTCTCACCGGCCACGTGGGCACCCGCTTTGACCCACTGACCGAGGAGCACCGGCTCGGTGGATCCCGTCACCGTCAGGATGACGTCCGCTCCTCTCACCGCCTCCTCCGCTGAGCTGCATCCCTGCACGGGACCGCCGACGGAGGAGATGAACCTCGCCACTCCCTGTTTGGAGCGGCTCCACACCCTCACCTGCAATGGAAACATCAGAGGATGAGATGGAAAAATGAGGCAGAAATGTTTCCCAGTGAGTAATATTGACCGTGTTTGTAGCTAATGTTAGCAATATTCTTCCTTCAGTAAAGAATTTTCCTCAAAAGTCACTAAAATGTGCTCAAATCCAGAAAGAAAATACATATTTGACATAGTAAGTGGCCCCGCCCAAAAAATGATGACATCACAGTGGGAGGAATTGTCAAAAAAATAAATAAAAAAAGTGGGGACAAAATCTCTTAAAAAATATTTAAAAACCCACTAGTGCTGCCAAAAGCTATTATTTTAATAGTCGACTAATTATTTTTTCCGATTAGTCAACTAATTGGGTCATCATTAGCTTTAAACCAACTAAAAAACTAGATATATAGCATTACTTGTGATAATGCTAGTGTGAATGCTGTAAGCTGAATTTGGCCGCTGAAGATGCTGAAATTGGTAGTTAAAAACACTGAAGCTGATAGCTGAAATTGTTGAAGGAAATAGCTGAAAACCTTGAAGCTTGAATATTAGTTAAATGCCAAATTAGCCTAAAAAAAACTGAAAAAAGTTAATTAGCCAAAACAGCTAGCATACAGCTGAAATATTAGCTAAACTCCAAATTAGCCCAAAAAAAAAGATTAAATTAGTCAAAATAGCTAGAATGTCACTGAAATATTAGGTAAAAACCAAAATTAGCCTAATAAAATTCCAAATTATCCAAAATAGCTAGCATGTAGCTGAAATATTAGCTAAATTCCAAATTAACCTAAAAAATTGAAAAAATCCTAAATCCTAATTGTCCTCCTTATTTTTTTAATCACAATATTGGAAAATTAAACCTTTGTTTGAGTGATAGTCACAATATTTCCCACTTTCACCAGTTTAAATCTACAACTACGTCAGAAGTTTTGTTGAGCTTTAATCTCGGGGGGTGGGGGGGCTGGGGGCATCTTGAATTTTCTATTTAAAAAAAAAATCACCTTTAGTACCAGCTAAAAATTCAAAACTCCTCGAAACTCGTCAATCATCATTGAGAAGCTACTGGGGGAAAAAAGTTTGGGATTAGAAGTCATAGATTTTGAATGGCGTTAGCGTAGCAAGCTAGCAAAAATGGCGTTCCCTTGTTAGTCGAACATTTTTTACCAAAATATTGTGAAAATTGAATCTATGAATTGTTGGCACTAGCTGAACAAAACAATATAACATATAATATGAACATAATAGAAATGTGGGCGTGGTTAGCAAAAAACTTCTGTTGTCAAGGAAATTCAAAAAATTACTTTGGACAATTCTTCTAAAAATCACATCGATGTGTTCGTCGCCCTCAGCTGACCAAAAAATTAAATGGTTGCTATGGAGATAAACCAAAGGAAAAGTCGCCATTTTGAAAAAAGTGTTGTTTTTTTCATGAATTAGTCATGTACAGCGCGGGAGAGTGAGGGGGTGTGTAGCAGCTTTTCAGCCAATGAGGGAAGACAGCCACAAGGGTGGGGGTTGGTCGCACCTGCGAGCCATCCAACCCCCACTCGCTGCTTAAAATTTACAGTAACTGAATTAACTGGTTTATGCTAGTTAGCATAACTCAGTTTTTTATTGTTCTAAGTGTTTCGTCCCCTAAATTAATAAACACCGATGAAATTCGGACGGGTCTCTATAATATGTTACCTTTGAGGTTACTGAAAATCTGTCCTTTAAACATACCTCTTTGAAAGAAAATGTCTCGGTGAAGACCCGATAGTGACTTATGGCCTGCTTCCCGGTCCCCAGGATGGCCAGAACTTCTGCTTGGGGAGGCATCAGCAGCTGCGTGAAGCAGAAACATCACGTTTCAACCGCGGCGTGCGATCAAAACGCGGCTAAATGTCTTTATTTTAATATTTATCTATGGTGCCTTGGCGGAGATGGCAGAGACCGCCGCCGTCCTCATGGCTGTGATGACCTCGCCGTCCATGACCTGCAGGTCGGACACATGTTATGTACGAGTACAACGGTTTCAAATGAACGAAGAACCCACAAACTATTAAATTAAAGCAGGGTGCGTCCTAAAGATGGAATCTCAGGTTTCAAAAAACAAAAGTCAGCGTGCACCTTCAGAGATATTTCAAAATAAAGGTAGAGATGAATAAACATTTCTTCACACATCTTTTAATTTCAATTATGCATTTTTTAATTTTTTAAGCTATTTTTTAATCAAAAATGAAGTGTATAGTTGTTTATTTTTTTCACTACTGCATTTGAAATGTTGCACAGGAAGTCTTATTTTGAAAGGATGTCATGGCAAATTTTTATATTGCTATTTTTTTCTTTATGTCAAATTTAAAAAAATAGTTTGAACATATTTATCATAATAGTACTAACATTTATGTTTCTGTAAGTGTTGAAGGTTCCAGAAAGAACTTAAAAAGTAAAAGTATCATCATTTTTAAAGTGTCTGAATATTTTTACTGTAGTTTTATCACATATTTTCTATGTGGGACTCACAGCTTTGACATTCCCAAACTCTGGATCCAGCAGCACCACCGTGGCCTGAACGGCCGGCAGAGTGGAGCCCTCCTCCCGCTTGTAAAAACACACGAACTTGGTGGACAGGACCCCGTCCTTCTCCATGTATGTGGGCATGAGCCCCATGAACCTGAAAGGTCGAGCAGCAGATGTCCTGATGACGACGATGAGGCTGAGGAGAAGCGCGCGTGCGCCGTGCCGCGCGGGCTTACCCGCCGTGCTTCTGCAGCGGCAGCGCGGTGCGCAGCGGCTGCAGCACCTCCGTCTCGTCCCGCCGCGAGAACTTCCCCAGAGCGTCCTCCAGACGCGGGATCAGGTCTGCGGGGCACAGGAGCTGCGTGACCTCCCGCTCCCAGATGACGATAGGAGGCTCCGCCATGTTGGCCGCTGTCAGAGTCAAGAACTGAGCAGGTTTAGCACAAAGTTCAGGAGACAATTTTTTTGAATAAAACTTTATTTATAACTTTGGGAAGAGCAAACATTGAAAAACTAACATTTAGAGTTTTTTTAAGCAGGAATTTTGACATTTTTTAAACCAATAAAATAAACATTTTTCTTAAGTATATTTAAAAATGTCATGCATGTTTAGCATTTTTTAACATTTACTTTACACAGCAAATAAATACAACTTGTTTCTATTTTACAAAAAAATGTTTTTGTAATTTAATTTACTGTTTTTAGTTAAAAGATTAATTTCTGTTAACTGACTGAAGTTTATCCATAACATTACCAAATTTATTTAATTTAGTTTTTAGTGTTTTTAATTTTAATTTATTTTTTTTTACATAAAAGACGTTTTTGTTGTTTAAAATATTTTTAAAATTTCATTTTAATTTTCTTTTTAAATAAAGATTTTTTTTATTTATTTAGTTTTAATTTAATGTTTTTAGTTTATAAATAAAGGCATGATCTAACAATTTTTGATCTATTTTTTAGTTTTTAAGTGAAGACAAACGCTAAGATTTGTAATTTATTTAGTTTTCATTAATTTTTTTTTTAATTCTTTTAAATAAAAAAACTAAGATTTTTAAATTTATTTAGTTAACAAATGTTTATTTTTTTGATATAGACAAAATTAAACATTTTTAATAGTTTTAATTTTAAATTATTTAGTCTTTAAATAAAGATAAAAACTACAATTTATTAGAATTTGAGGAAAAAAATGTTTTGATCAATTTAGTCATTTAGAATTGAAAATTGGTTGATTTAACAACAAAAAACATTCTGTGTTGCAAAGCGCCACTAGATTACAATTTGAAATAAAACTTTAATTAAATCCTTAAGGGCATTTAATCATTAGTTTTTAATAAATCTTGCATTTTTTTCTTAAAGTGACCACAGCTGCAGTTTTTCAGTTAAAGATTTTATTTTCTAATCTGGAATCGATTGTTTTAGGTCACAATGTGCATAAAACAGGACGAGTTACTTAAAGAAAATGTCAGTTTGTTATTTTTTGTGTCATTTTTCCATGAATGAAAGTGATGTGGGATCTACCAAAGACAAATGGACCACAGAACACTCTCACACTGATGTCATCATGAGTTCTTCTTCATGTTTGGAAACTTTCTGCCTAAAAGAAACATTTCTTAAAAAGAACCAAAACAAAGGAATGAAATTAATAAAAAAAATGTTTATTAGGAAACAATGTTGGTTCTGGACACTGGCAGAAATGAAGCTTCTATAATCACCAAAAACAAAAACACCTAAAAGTATCTTGTTAAAGTAAACCAACTCAGAGCAGCAGAGGTCACACCAGGAGTCTCTCGATCGCCATTTGGACCGACTGGATCTGCGGCTTGAGCTGGGAGC
>NC_050530.1:2608780-2622594 GCF_002922805.2 Oryzias melastigma
AAAAAAAAAAAATACAATAAATCCCTGTTGTAAACTTTTTTCCATTTTACAAAAATAAAATTTGTTTTAATAATTTAATTTTACTGTTTTTAGTTGAAAGATTAATTTCTGTTAACTGAATGAAATTTATCCATAAAATTACTAAATTTATTTAATTTAGTTTTTAGCAAATATTTTTAATTTTAATTGATTTATTTTTTACGTAAAACACAAAACCTACATTTTTGTTTTACTTTTAAATATTTTTTCAATTTAATTTTAATTTATTTCCTTTTTAAATACAGATTTTTTATTTAGTTTTAATTTAATGTTTTTAGTTTTTAAATAAAGACAAGATCTAAGAATTTTTAATTTTAGTTTTTAATATTTTGTTATTTTAATTCATTTAAATAAAAAGCTAAGATTTTTAAATTTAGTTAACAAATGTTTCATTTTTAATATAAATAAAATGTAAGATTTCTTTTTTTTAAATTGTTTTATTTTATTGTAATTTATTTAATCATAAAATAAAGATAAAACCTATGATTTTTTAAAGGATTTAAGGAGTAAAAAAGACTTTGATCAATTTATTTATTTAGAATTGAAATTCTGTTGATTTTTTTTAACAACAAAAAAACATTCTATGTATTGCAAAGCACTACTAGTTTACAATTTTAAATAAAACTTTAATTATATCCTTAAATGATTTGGTTTCTAAGCATTTAATCATTAGTTTTTAATACATTTTGCATTTAGATTTTATTTTTTCATCTGGAATAGTTTGTTTTAGGTCACAATGTGCAGAAAACAGGACGAGTTACTCAAAGTGTCAGTTTGGAAACTTTCTGCCTAAAAGAAACATTTCTTAAAAAGAACCAAAACAAAGGAATGAAATTAATAAAAAATGTTTATTAGGAAACAATGTTGGTTCTGGACACTGACAGAAATAAAGCTGCTATAATCACCAAAAAAAAACACCTAAAAGTATCTTGTTAGAGTAAACCAACTCAGAGCAGCAGAGGTCACACCAGGAGTCTCTCGATCGCCATTTGGACCGACTGGATCTGCGGCTTGAGCTGGGAGCCCTCCTTTATGGTGACGGAGGTGGCGATGACGGGCCGCGACACGCCGCAGGCGCGGCCCAGCGCCTGCTTGGAGCGCACGAACACGTACGGCACGTTCTTGTCCTCGCAGAGGAGCGGCAGGTGGAGGATGATCTCCAGCGGCTCGGCGTCCGCCGCCATCACGATGAACTCGGCGATTCCTCTGTTCAGGGTTTTAGTCGCTGCGGACGAGACGACGGAACATTTGATATGTACTTAATGTGCAATTATTAATCATAAAACGTCCTGGGTAATTATTAGAAAGTGAGTTTTCTTGCAGATTTTAGAGAATTCTCAACACGGATAAATCATTAATATGGTGTTTTTTAAATAATCTGGATTTGGAATTAGCTTGGTTTGAATTTTTGGGGAAAACCTCAGATATAAATTTGGCCTTTTATGAATCAAATGCATTTATTAGAAGGTTTTCTAAAACCAGAAGCTCCTCTTAGCAGTTATTCCCCCTCAATCTCTGCTAATGATCAATTATGTAGTAAAAATGACAGAAATACGAATCAAATTAACCAAAAAGCAACAAATTCATATAAATAATAGATTCATTTCCCTTTAAAGCATTTCATTTATTGAAAAAAGTTTATTTTTATGGAAAAGGAGGTTTCTATTGACTTTCTAAATACAGTTTCTGTGTATTTTATTCATTTATTCAGCTTTGAACAACAGTTAAAGCAAAAGCAGATTTAAGGTTGTGCTTTATTGTCCATTATTTCCACTAACACACAAATTAGAATCCTGTCCGTCAAATAAAGGACATTTGATGACCCTAACACGCCAGTTTGGATCCATGACATCAACTCCTTCATGCATTTCTGCAGAAACTCCCTTCTGATGACATTTTTATTTTAAATATACATTTTGTTAATCAATAGCTTACTTGCAATAGAAAAATTAACTATATTTTTCTAAACCTGATTTGGTTCTCTTCTCCGCCAAAATAAAAGTCGCTTTCACAGGTGAGACTCTGGGATTCTACTCTGGTGAGAAATGACTAATCTTCTACTTTTGTTTTGTGTTCAGATCTTTTAAGTCCTTCTGTTTAAATTACATTCATTATTATTAGCTTTACCAGAAGT
The DNA here is from genome assembly GCF_002922805.2 of Oryzias melastigma. Taxonomy (NCBI): domain Eukaryota; kingdom Metazoa; phylum Chordata; class Actinopteri; order Beloniformes; family Adrianichthyidae; genus Oryzias; species Oryzias melastigma. The sequence goes on from NC_050530.1 coordinate 2,610,954, forward strand.
GACTTATTAATCAGTTTTTCTTTTCACTTTCTGCCAAAAACATATTCTCATTTTATCTGGTTTTGTAACTTCACTTAAAAACTGTGGAAGAACTTCCTCAAATCCATCACATCCACACGAATTTCAACTTTATTATAAAAATATTTGTGGTTTTTTAAACTTTACAAAAATACAAACAGCGTGATGCTTCTTTTTCGCATTTTTTTGTAATTTATGGCAGACTTTAATATTCGTAAAAGCAAATTTGCTACTAAAAAGCCAAAACATTCCTCCGTTAAAACGTCAGAAATATTTGACAATTTGTATATTTCTTCAAAAAAAATACAAAACTGTTACTGTTTATTTTTTTATTCTTGTGTCATTATATTAAAGCCCCCCTTTTTTATATTTTTTTTCATGCGCTTCCATTTTCCAAGGTAATCAAAAATAATCGTCTTAATCATATTTTTGAGTTGTTTATTTTTTGTGTGATCATGGTTGTACCTTTCTAAACGTTTGAGAAAAAAGTACAGAGCGAGAAAAAAATGAGAGTAATAATGAAATAGATTCCAAGTTTTAATTACTTTTTGCTGTTACTAGGAGAAATAGTTTAAATATTATCTGATATGAGCAATTAATTGAAAATAAAAGTTTTGATTCTATATCTGGGTTTATACATTTAATATTATGTTAATAAAATTACATTTATTAGATTAAATTTTGAAGATAGCTTATTATCATAATTATTATAAACCACACAGAATGTTCTAACCAGGAAGGACTCGTGTTCCAAAATTTGTCCGAACAAATATGTGCATTAATATTTTTTCATATCGTTTAGAAAAAATACGTTTTTATCGTGATCTTTTTTTCAACCTTATCATGTATATATTTTTTTTAATAAAATATTTAAGATTTTAAAAAGCCAACAACCCAGTCTTTAATGCAGAAATGTTCTCAGGTAAACTCCAGCTGAGTTGCATTCTGGGATATGTAGTTATTTGCTCCTAGCGCTTCATTTCGCGACACGAGGGCCGCTGTTTCCCACAAATAGTCTAACTTTTTCAAACAAATAATAAAGAAATACACCTCAGACATATAACACTGACCATTAGCTAAAATGTGGTGGTTCTGAATGACGATTTTGCCTGAATTCTCTTACCTTCGTTGGCCCCCTTCCTCAGCTGCTTGTAGTTGGAGGCTTGCTGCACCAAATCCAAAATAGTTTTGGTTAAAGTGGCGTCAGCCAGCGGGTAAGCCTTTGGGTTAACATCAGCTTCAGTCTGTTGACCCACACACACGCAAAAAATTAATAAGAACACATCAGAATAACGGGGTTCCATCACCCCGCGTGCGTCTATCAGATGCTACTAGTTAGCTGCTTTCGTTAGCTTGTTAGCTAAAAACAAAACTCACCATTTTTGCGTTTCTTTGATATTCCGGCCCTCTCGGCGAAATGCTTCACGGAGGACTAATTTCTTTCACGCGATTGAAAGAAGTATACTGAACGCGGAAAGTGGGTAACTGCGCCTCAAAACCCTCCAAAAGCAGCAGCTCGTGCAAACGTTTACCCCACGTGTGTAGTTCTGCACATGCGCAGTAGTTGCATCAATAAACCAGAACGGCTCGCCCTCTTGAGGCCATAAACTCACTATTTAGAAAAATGTACTTAGTGATTTTATAATAGTTACACAATTATTTATTTTAAAAGTATGTTTTAAATATATATAATGATTAGATTATAGTTATATATCAAATTACATTGATATGTGTTCCTATTTATACGATTTTTACTTATTTTACTTTTGACAGCAGCACAAGAAGTTCCTTTCAAAATAAAATACAGCTCATGTCAAATAAGACACAACTCTGATTGTGAGTAATTCTACTTTCATTCTATAGAAATTATAAATAATATTTGAATAGAGTTTATTTTGGATTTTAATCCAACAATGATGCACATGAATTGATGTTAGTTGGTGTCTTTAGTGACAAAATGATGAAATTATTCAACTTATATTCGTTGTTTAAAAAAATCACCTGTGTACACAATCAAAAAGTCAGATAATTTGATTAATCATTGACACTGATTTAGTTTTTAGATCAGTATATTAAGCATAACCGCTTCTATTATCATCTTTTTCCTTAAAACTGCTATTAATTGTTAGATTGGGATGCCCAATAAGTTATATAATATATAAATATATTTTTTTATGTAATAATAAAACGACAATATAATAATATTTAACCACTGAAGATGCATTGAAGATGCATAACTCAATTTACTCAATTTCCATTACTTGTCAACAGAGGGCGCGCTCTCACTCTCGAGCTCGTTTAATGTTTTATTTAGACAGACGAGTCACGCGCGGTGCATTCTGGGTAGGGCACTTTCAAGCAGCCATCTTGGCTTTTCGTCCTGTGTAAAGGAGGGAGATGAAGGGGATCCGAGGAATTACTCAGCTGTCGGTGAGAACCGCATTCATTAACAAAATAATGATTTTATCTGTGTAGTTTTAACCCCAAATATGTACAATTGTTACCTTTTTTGTGTTTTTATTTGACCAACTAAGAAAAATTAGGGGTCGTTGTCAGGGAACCTGTGTAGACGAGGAAGCAGTAAGCTAGCTATTGAAGGTGGACTTCTTTTGAGCTGCACCGGAGATTTTTTTTGCCACAAACTTCACACAGTCAACGTTTACTTCTTAATTTAATCTTCTTATATACTAAACTCACTCATAATTAACTGGGCTAATTCATTGTTCTGTTGACGTGACTCTAACCCTGCTAGCTGCTAATGTTTCTAGCCTCGATGTGTCAAATCTGTCAGGTTAAGAAGACCAGCAGAGCCCTCACATTACAAATATAGGGTCATTTCAATTGTAAATATCAGGGTTTCTTATCGTTTTTAGATTTAAACACATTTAATTATTTTATTTAGGTTGTTAAACTTCCCTTTGCTTTCATACTTGATCGTTTACACGTTATTTTAATGTTCAAAACAGTTAAATGAATAGAAAAAATCCTATAAATTTCCTTTTATTTTATGTTTTTATTTTAAAACGCACATTATAAGCACGTAAAATACTTTATATAAGTTAGTGAATAGCATTACATTAATAACTGACACAAAAAGGAATACAAAATGTTACAAACATCTGAAGATGAATTATTCTTTAAACGACTTTAGGCTATATTATTACCCTGATTGTTCAAAATCTCTTAAATGTACATTTTTACCTACCATAATAGTCTCTCCAGCGATTAGATTCTGTGCTATTCCCATGAAAATGGCCGATTTCTGGAGAAAACCAGCTGGGAAACCCACCGGCTCACCCAGTGAGTCCACAGCACCGTAGTCATGACCTCCATCCTTCCCGTGTTCTCTGTTTTTCCAGAGGAGGCTTTATGCAGCCCAGGCTGCCCGTAAGGTGGAGGTGACTGGGTTTCAGCCGCAGGACGTGCAGGTCAGTGGTTGCTGACTTATTTCTCTTTTCCACAGAGGCGCTTCTATGCCGCTGCCAGAAAAGGCCAGTCCCTTGTGCAGCCCTTGTCTGGCCTCCAGCTAACTCCTGGGGCTTTTCATCACTACCAGGATGTCCATGTAGGTTGGTGTGTGATAGGAATGGACGTAGATGAGCCTGAACACACATTATTTTCCTAAGAAGATGGTCTTGGTTCCAACTATGTCCACTTACATTGTTTTTCCTCAGTGGAAGTCATGAAACTGAAGGAAAAAATGTCCTTTCGTCCAGGTAACCAGGTTGCCCAGTGGACTGGTGATCGCCTCGCTGGAGAACTATTCTCCAGCCTCTAAGATCGGCGTGTTCGTCAAGGCAGGCTGTCGCTATGAAACTCCTGACAACGTGGGGGTAACCCACCTCCTCCGACTGGCCTCCAATCTTGTAAGAAGTTTAAAAACTTTAAAAAAAATAAGGCAAAAGAATAAAATTGAAAATGAATTCCTGTTCTCTGGTTTCAGACAACCAAAGGGGCTTCAGCGTTTAAGATATGCCGTGGGGTTGAAGCAGTGGGGGGCAGCTTAAGGTTAGGGATTTTTTTTTCCAGAAGATAATTTTTTAAGAAGCTAAAAAACTGTTCAAATAAGAGTAACAAACTTTCTCCTGTGCAGCGTGACTTCATCTCGAGAGAATATGGTGTACACCGTCGACTGCCTGAGAGACGATTTGTGAGTTTTTATTTTTAGAACAAAAGATTTATTGATGTTGTGTTTCAGTGACTACATGTGTATTTGTGTTTTTATGCAGCGACACAGTGATGGAGTTCTTGATCAACGTGACCACGGCTCAGGAGTTCCGTCCGTGGGAGGTGTCGGATCTCACACCCAGAGTGATCCTGGACAAAGCTCAAGCTGCTCAGAGCCCCCAGATAGGTGGGATGTTAATATATATGAGGATACTAAGTTTCCCTGACAACACAAGCTCCTTTAAAAACAAATTACTGTAAATATACAAAGTTTTGGAGTCCCACTTTGATTATCTCGTGATGTATTTTAATTATGATTGTCATTTTTAGCCAAAAGTGTCATTTTGTAGGATATACTTTCTGCAGAAATGCAGGAGTACAGTAAATTTGACTCTTATTTGTGGACGTGACTGTTGGTGAAGAGCAACCCCACCCCCCTTCCCCTCAAACGGTCGGAACAGGAAGCTTGTGGCCCGCTCACTGCCGTTTTTTATTTTAACGTGCATCAAAATCGCTGCCCGACGCTCATCTCAAAGCGTTTGGGAGGATCAAGATTATTTATTTAGGAAAAATGATCTGAGCGGTTGCTATAAAACTGATCCAAATCATGAGGTTTGTGATCTGTTGCATCTCTACTTCATATATGTCCTCCATTGTCAGAAAATGCTACAAGAACATGTTTAAAACATTGTTTTTTTTTATCAAAGTGGGGCTTTAGGATTTGTTATTGCATGATCAAAGCAGGTTATATAACTATTAACTTAAAAATATAAGTAGAAACAAATTAACATTCGATGTGATTTCAAAACAATTTTAGGTGTTTTCATGACATTTATTTGGCTAATAAATACAGTTTCATATTTTTTTTCTCAAAGCACAAATATTTTATCGGTTTTCGATTCAAAGTTTGGTTCCATCATTTGATATTTTCCATATTTCAATACATTAAAGTCATTTTTTACCATTTGCAGGTGTCATTGAGAGTCTGCACCAAGCAGCCTATAAGAACGCGTTGTGCAACTCCCTGTACTGCCCTGATCACATGGTTGGAAACATCCAGTCCGAGCATGTGAGTATTTGTTCTGTTTGTTCGAATAAAATCAACAATTTTTTCCTAAAAACGTCTTTTTCTTTCCAGCTGCATCAGTTTGTTCAAAACAACTTCACCAGCGCCAGGATGGCTCTTGTTGGTCTCGGTAAGAATATTCGCACTTGTGATGGATAAGACCGGGGGTGTTAAACTTAATCACACAAGGGGCTAAAATCTAAAACAAACCTTAAGGTCACGAGCCGAACAGGATAAACATTTATTGAACACTCTAAAACTACATCTTTAAAACTTTCAAACCGTAATTTTTTAACATAATTATGAACTAGATATACAGCATTACCTGTGATAATACTAGTGGGAATGCTGTAAGCTGAATTTGGCTGCTGAAGATGCTGAAATTGAGAGCTAAAAATGCTGAAGGTTAACCAAAACAGCTAGCATTTAGCTGAAAAAATAGCCAAACTTCAAAATAGCCTAAAAACAGCCTAAATTAGCCAAAACAGCTAGCATGTAAACATTAGCCTAACTCCAAAACAGCCTCAACAACTTAAAAAAAAGCCTAAATCAGCATAAACAGCTAGGATGTAGCTGAAATGTTAGCTTAACTCTAAAACAGACTAAAAAATTAAAGCCTAAATTATCCAAAACAGCTAGCATGTAGTTGAATAAATAGCTAAACTCTAAAACGTCCTAAAAGATTAATCAAACTTACGGCATAACAGTTAGCATGTAGCTGAAATATTAGCTAAACTCCAAAATAGCCTAAAAAAATCTCAGTAAATGTCCAAAATAGTCCAAAAAGCTAGCACAATGCGAATTTTTAAAACTTTAAAATTTTAACTTTTTAACACAATAATGAATAATATAAAGGCAGGAATATTATTCTACAATAAATTAACTTAAACCTTAAATAACTTTCAATATTTTACTTTCCATAAAAAATGTATTTAGTCAAAATTACACAAGTTAGAAAGAAGTGCAAGATAACATCAGGCCGTTAATAACAATAAAATAAAATGATCTGGAGGGCCGGATAGAATTACCCAGAGGGCCGGATCCGGCCCCCGGGCCTTGACTCTGACACACGTGTTACAGCATTACAGGATATCATTTTGATGGTCCCCTTTCCTTCAGGTGTGGACCACAACGTTCTGAAGCAGGTGGGCGAGCAGTTCCTCAACATCCGCAGCGGAGCGGGATCTGCCGGCGCCAAGGCTCAGTACCGCGGAGGTGAGTTCACTCCCAACGTTCCGCTTCGCTTTGGACGAATCAGAAACATTAAATCGCGTGGCGGTCTGCAGGCGAGGCCCGGCTGCCCGGCACCAGCAGCCTGGTCCACACGGCTGTAGTGAGCGAGTCCGCGGCGGCGGGAAGCGGCGAGGCCCTGGCCTTCAGCGTGCTGCAGCATCTGCTGGGAGCCGCTCCGAACGTCAAGAGGGGGGCCGCCGTCTCCAACAAGCTGGTCCAGGGTGTCGCCAAGGCAACCGCTGACCCCTTTGATGTGGGTGGCTGTCGGTGACGCATCAACCAATCTGCTGTTAATAAAGTCATATTTAATAAATAAATAAATAAATCTTTTTTTTTTGAACAGGTTAGTGCTTTCAACGCCAGCTACTCCGACTCCGGCCTGTTCGGGGTGTACACCATCTCCCAGGCTGCAGCCGCCGGCGAGGTCAGGACGCCGCGGTTATTAACTGTCAGAACACGTTTCCGTGGTAACAACTGTCATTTTGGTCTCTGAAGGTGATCAGGGCAGCCGTCGCTCAGGTGAAAGCCGTTGCTGATGGGGGAGTCACGGCCGCTGACCTCACTCGAGCAAAGTGAGACGTTACTTCATGAAACTTCTGATTTCCATGGGGCTGTTTATCAACAATAATTTCCAGAATTGATTCGGTTCAATTTTTTTTTAAGTTTAAACATTTAGACAAATTTTGTTTAGAAATACATAAATAATCTACTATATGTTTTGAATCTATTCATATTAATCTGATACAATTCACATACTGTAACATTTATTAGTAAAATAATTATTATGTTATAACCACAGTGGAACATGGCGTTTCAGTTTGGCCACTAGGTGGCGATCGCACTATAGCAGCGGTGTCAAACTCAATCACACAAGGGGCCAAAATCCAAAACACACCTTAGATTGCAGGCCGAACAGGATAAACATTTATTGAACACTAAAACTAAATTATTAAAACTTAAACTGTAACTTTTTAACATAATTGGGAACTAGATATATAGCATTACCTGTGATAAAGCTAGCGTGAATGCTGTAAGCGGAATTTGGCTGCTGAAAATGCTAGCTGAGATCACTGAAGCTGATAGCCAGCTAAAATATTAGCTAAATGCCAAATTAGCCTAAAAAAAAACTAGGTTAGCCAAAATAGCTAGCATGTAGCTGAAATATTAGCTAAACTCCAAAATAGTCTTAAAAACAAAAAAGCCTAAATTAGCCAAAACAGCTAGCATGTAGCTGAAATATTAGCTCAATTCCAAAACAGCCCAAAAAACTTTTAAAAAGCCTAAATTAGCTAAAACAGTTTGTATGTTGCTGAAATATTAGCTAAACTCCAAAATAGCCTCAAAAACAAAAAAAAAGGCTAAAGTAGCTAGCATGTAGCTGTAATATTTGTTAAACTCCAACATAGTCTTTAAAACAAAAACATAAAAGCCTAAATTAGCCAAAACAGCTAGCATGTTGCTGAAAAAATAGCTAAATTGCAAAATAGCCTAAAAAATCTTAACGTATAGTTTATAAAGATGTAAAAACATCATAAAGACCAAGTGTTAGCATTAGCTAACCTATGGGAAATCCCCTTGTATCTTAGCATCAAGCTAGCAGACCTTAGCTTAGGTTGATTTAGATCAATTTTATTAACCCTGCCCTAGCTTTTCGTTGAGTATATTTGGGCTAAAACAAACTTTTTTTTTTTCCGTCTTCCTGTCAGAGCTCAGCTGAAGAGTCACTTCCTGATGTCTCTGGAAACGTCTGAAGGTTTGCTAGAGGCTGTGGGAACTCAGGCTTTGGCTAGCGGGTCGTACCAATCCAGCGAAGAACTCTCCAAAAACATCGACAACGTCTCTCTGAACGATGTTGCTAACGTAAGATTCCTATCTGTATCAATTTTTCCTGTAGTTTCTGCTCATTTATTTTGATTTTTAACACTCACCAGGCTGCAAAGAAATTCGTCACCGGGAAGAAGTCCATGGCGTCCAGCGGGAACCTCATCAACACACCCTTCGTGGATGAGATCTGAAGTCCTCTTCATCTCCTCTTAATCATCATCAAATCTGATATTTTCCCTCCATCTTGAAGCCAAACAGAGCTTATTGTTTTTCACTTACTGCTGTTCTAAAGAATATAACATCAGGGTACGTGTAGGTGTCAGAAAAAAACTGTTTTAAGTTTCAGAGTACTGTGTATTACCCACCTCTAAACATCTGTATAGCTCATGTAAAATACAGAATAAATTTAATCTACCTTAAAGTTTGGATGTTTGTTTTATGAAATTCCATAGGAAAAAAAAAAATACATTTTCTGTGCTGACGCAAAGAAAAACAGGGAAATACAACCACAGATCTGAAGCTGACATTTTTTGTACAATAACTTTATTTAAAAAATTTAAAAAACAAGCAATGAACGGTTTAGAAAAAATGAATGTATTAGGAAATATAAGGTACTAATATAAAAAACATACAAAAAATGCTACAGTTTATATTATTTATATAACAGCAATTTATTTTATTAAAAACACAGTGATTTAAGAAAGTAAATGTCTATAGGTACAAAACGGGTTTGAATCAAACTGTATTTAAACATTTCCAATAAAACACATTTTAAAAATATAATTTTATCAAAATAGAATAAAAGACTGGTTTTCAACATTAGTATTAATTTACCATTTCAGACATTTCATCAGGTCGTCGTAAATAAGAAATTGTTCTCAATCGACCAAACTGTATAAATAAAGGTTATATATTCAACATTTTCTCTAAATTGACCTTATTTTTTTAGCATAAGTCGTGAAACAACTAAAACATGAAGGTTTTTAAAACCGAATTGAGTTTTAAAATATATGAAAAAAATAACTTTATAAGATATAATTTGTACAGTGTTGTTTTAGAGGCTTAATATAGATATTTTAGTGAAAAAGACCCCTAAATTAATAATAAACTCGCGTATTTTGACGGTATATTTTTGCAGAGAATAAAATAATTCGAGGTTTTCGTGGACAAACGTGTACAGGATTAATTAAAATATAACATATGAAGCTGTATTTTTTTAAGAATCTGATTTAAATTTGGATTTAAAACACCTTTCAATGACCTCATGTAAAAGGATCTCGTATTCTCGTTGATTTTCTCGCGAGACTTCGCGGACTGATGGGTGGTATGGATACTGGGAACTGTTTGGGATTAGTTTCCCACGCTGGTACCATCACCCATCAGGAAATACGTTCGTATTTACCGAAAAAAAAACAGGATTGCGACTTTAATTTTGAATATTTAGGACCTTGAAAGCTGTTTTTTGTTTGTAAAGGAGAAGGCGTTTCCCGCCTGCGACCATCCGGAGGAAAACGAGCTTCCTGATGGGAGGATTCCTTCAAAACAAGTCAGCTGGGAGCATCAGCTGACTCCTCCACGATCAAAGTAGAATCATTTAGATTTCTTTAAAAATATTTATGATTTAATGGGAATGTGACGGAGCCTCTTTCCTGACTGGAGACAGGCCAGAAGTCTGGGTCCTCATCAGCTGCTGCTGCGGGACTCCTCGCTGAATCCTGGACCGGCCCGGTTCCGTCGTCATGATTGGCGCGGCGGGACAAAGGAAGGCGTTTTAAACACATTTAAAGGGCATGGATAAGCCCACCGTGATCTCCGCGTGTCTGTTCCTGGCTGCGGACATTTTCGCCATCGCCAGTGTCGCCAATCCGGACTGGATCAACACCGGAGACAAAAACGGTAAAACGTTGAATTCTTTGCAAATCAGCGTTAAAACATCTGAACAACAATTAACAGTCAGCCCGCACCATGACACTACCACCCCCGTGCTTCATTGAGGATTTATCAAAGAAAAAAATATTTTCAGTCAATTCAGATGTTTTAACAATAAGCTAGCTCACATTATGATACTTCCACCACCGTGCTTCATTGTAGGAGTTCTCGAAGATCGATTTTTGTTTCATTTAATTCAGATTTGTTTAAAAATATTGTCACTATTAGGGCTGCCACAAACGATTATTTCAATAGTCGACTAATCGCTGATCATTTTTTCCAATTAGTCGACTAATTGGGTCGTGTGCAAACAGGATGTAAAGCATACATCTTTACCATGATTAGCTTTAAAACTGAAACAAATCCTAAATTAGCCAAAATAGCTAGCATGTAGCTGAAATATTAACTAAACTCCAAAAATAGCCTAAAAAATAAAAAAAAGCCTAAATTAGCCAAAACAGCTAGCATGTAGCTGAGATATTAACTAACTCCAAAATAGCCTGAAAATACAAAAAATCCTAAATTAGCCAAAATAGCTAGCATGTAGCTGAAATATTTGCTAACTCCAAAATCGCCTTAAAAAAATCCTAAACTAGCCAAAATAGCTAGCATGTAGCTGAAATATTAGCTATACTCCAAAATAGCCCCAAAATAAAAAAATCCTAAATTAGCCAAAATAGCTAGCATGTAGCTGAAATATTTGCTAACTCCAAAATAGCCTTAAAAAATCCCAAACTAGCCAAAATAGCTAACATGTAGCTGAAATATTAGCTATACTCCAAAATAGCCCCAAAATAAAAAAATCCTAAATTAGCCAAAATAGCTAGCATGTAGCTGAAATATTTGCTATCTCCAAAATAGCCTTAAAAAAATCCTAAACTAGCCAAAATAGCTAGCATGTAGCTGAAATATTAGCTATACTCCAAAATAGCCTAAAAACAAAACAAAACAAAAAAATCCTAAATTAGCCAAAATAGCTGGCGTGTAGCTGAAATATTAGCTAAACTCCAAAATAGCCTAAAAACCTTAATTAATGTCAAAATAATACAAAAAGCTAACAGAATCACATTATAACTTTCAACTTCACTACACTCTGACTCCATTTCATATCAAGAAACGACTAATCGACTATTAAATTAGTCGTCGACTATTTGAATAGCCGATTAGTCGTCGATTAGTCGACTAATCGTGGCAGCCCTAGTCACTATAAGTCAGAGGGGAACGTTAAAACATTGCAACACATGTTGGGATAGTAATAATGAACAGTTAGCCCACATTATGATACTTCCATCACCGTGCTTCATTGTTGGAGTTCTCAAAGATTATTTCGTCTCATTCCATTCACGTGTTTTTACAATACTGTCACTATTTTTAAATTAAGAGGAAGCTTACATGTTTTCCATT
>NC_050530.1:2622712-2629870 GCF_002922805.2 Oryzias melastigma
ATAAGCTTTTTGATACCACCCTCTGCTTTAACCGGGCTGGGGACAGGCACAAGCAAGACACTGGTGTGTGGTCTGTTGAGGCTTGATTTATATATATTATTTTATTTATATCATTCATTAGTTAATCTGTCTGTTTATTCCATCCTTGTATTTTTTGGTCTTTTAATTTATTTTTTAAATTATTATTATTATTGGTTTATTGTCATGTTTTTATTTTTCTGGTATTTTTAAATTCTTTTTAGGTGATTGTGGATTTTTGCACATTTAAAGGAGCAGTCAGCCCTTTTAGTGGGGTATTAGCCTCCCGGTACCCCGTCCTGTATCCGGCCCTGGTTGTTTTTCAGATTCTTGGACATGTTTGATAAATATTGTCAGTGACTGGAAAACAGTTGGGAGCCACTTTATTAGTTTTTATTGTGTAAAAATGATTTTATTTAGCACTTCACTGATAACAATATAAAATGTCATTTTTTTAAGGTATATTTTAGGTTTCAACTCACAGATGTTCAGAGATTTTCTCCGGCAGCACAATCGATCGAACAGAAAAGGGTTCATTAACTTTTAATTTACTTGGTTTTTGCATTTGTAGTCACTTGTGCGAGTATAAACTTGTTGTTCGACCAGTTATATTGAGGAGTTGTTGCTATTTTCACTTAGCAGAATGGAATCGAATGTTAGTTTTGGACTGAAACTTTCAGGAAATGAAAAACCTCAGTGGTTTGGTGTGGTGCATTCAGGGGAAGTGGGGTTATCCTGCGTTTGAGGATGCACAGCTCAAGTGGTTTCCTCTGATTTTTGATACAAAATAAAAGCTTAAATTGTATTTTAATTGAGCTTTACGCTCCAGAAACTAGAAACTAGAAAGTGTTACCTGCTAAAATATTGAATAAAAGCAGATTTTTAACCAAATACGTGAATAAAAATAAAAATCTAATGTGTTTTTAGGGTCAAATATTTTACTGAGTTGATTCAATTTGAGTTTTATTTAGCTCTAAATAGGTTTATTTGTTTCTTACTAAAAAATAAAAGCATAAAGCTTATAATAAAAGCATAAACAACATTTTAAGAGAATGTTTAACTAAGAAAATATATATTTTAGTGCAGATTTCATGAATTTGTGCCTCATTTTGTGGCTCCACATGGGTCAAATCAGAAACCAGAGGATTTTAGGCTCCTCGATCTGCTCGTTTCTCCTCTCTAGACGTTGCAAAACGTTACAGCCGATTCATCCGAGTAAAAGTTGGAGCTAAACTTCAGAATCTTGTCGGTTTTGCAGAAGCCCTAAGCATGGGTTTGGTCCGGCAGTGCCAGACCCTCTACGGCCGAGATCGGACCTGCATCCCCCCTCGGCTGCCCCGGGAATGGGTCGCCACGCTCCTCTTCATCGTCCTGGGCATCATCTCGCTGACCGTCACCTGCTGTTTGCTGGTGATGTCGCACTGGCACCACAAGGCCACCCGCTACGCCAGATGGATCGCCTTCACAGGAAGTGGGTGTTGTTCTCGCCAATATTTTGTTTTTGACCCTGTCAGATGAGTTAAACGCACTGAAATCACCTCCTGCTATAAATAAAAATACTTAATTATTCATCTAAAGACCACGCCCCCTTTTTTCAGTATTTAGGCCAAATTAGGATCTTGATTTGTCACTGATAAAAATTTTTACCAGAGAAAATTACATTTTAATATCAACTGTAAAGATATTTATTGAAATTAGATTAGAGTATAGGTATTCTCCTGCTCCTTTCTGTATGTTTTTCAGCACAAAAACTTTATCACACTTTCAGCTAATTCAACAATCTTGGTATCAAAACTTCCAGCTCTTTCAGGACATCACTGCTTGTATCTCTGGTATTCATAACCTTTATAGTTTTTGACATATTGAGCAAAATATGCCACATAGGAAATGAATGAGAAAGTTTCAAAATTTTAAGTAGATTAGCAACAAAACTATAAATATATTCATGGGCTATGTTTTAATCTCGTATAATAATTTAAAAAAAAGAGTTTAGCTAATATTTTAGCAAAATGCTAGCATTTTTGGCTAACTTAGTTTACTAAGGAATTTTAGGCTATTTTGGAGTTTAGCTAGTATTTAAGCAACATGCTAACGTTTTTGGCTAATTTAGTTTACCGAGGATTTTAAGGCAATTTTGGAGTTTAGCTAGTAATTAAGCAATTTGCCAGCTTTTTTGGCTTCTATTGAGGTTTTTAATGCTAATTTGGAGTTTAGCTAATATTTAAGGAACATGCTAACCCCTTTCACTAATTTAGTTTACTAAGGATTTTAAGGGAATTTGGGAGTTTAGCGTGTAATTAAGCAATATGCTAGCTTTTTTTTGCTTCAATTGAGGTTTTAAATGCTAACTTGGAGTTTAGCTACGATTTTAGCAACATGGTAAGGTTTTTGACTAATTAAGTTTACTGAGGATTTTAAGGCTATTTTGGAGTTTAGCTAATAATAAAGGAAAGTGAACGCTTTTTTTTGCTAATTTAACATCTATTGAGGTTTTTAATGCTAATTTGGAGTTCAGCTAATATTTAAGGAACATGCTAACGTTTTTGGCTAATGTGTTATCTATTGGGGTTTTTAAAGCTAATTTAGAGTTTAGCTTGTATTTTAGCAACAAGGTAACCCTTTTTACTAATTTAGTTTACTCAGGACTTTCAGGCTATTTTGAAGTTTTGCTAATCATTAAGCAACATACTAGCTTTTTTGTGGCTAATTTGGAGTTTATATAATATTTTAGCAACATGCTAACATTTTTGGCTAGATTGTTATCTACTGAGATTTTTACTGGGTAATTTAGAGTTTAGCTTCTATCTTGGCAAAATGCTAATGTTTTTGACTAATTTAGTTTACTGAAGATTTTAGGCAGTTTTGGAGTTTAGCTAGTACTGAATCAACAAGCTAGCTTTTTTGGCTAATTTAAAATCTACTAAGATTTTTTATGTTAAGTTGGCGTTCAGCTAATACTTTAGCGACATGCTAACATTTTTGGTTAGCTTGTTATCTACTGAGGTTTTTAGATGGTAATTTAGAGTTTATCTTCTATTTTAGTAACAGACATTCTACCCTTTTTAACTAATTTAGTTTACTGAGGATTTTTGGAGTTTAGCTAGTTATTAAGCCATTTACTAGTTTTTTTGTGGCTAATAATGCATCTACTGAGGTTTTTTTATTCTAATTTGGAGTTTATATAATATTTTAGCAACATGCTAACATTTTTGGCTACATTGTTATCTACTGAGATTTTTATTGGGTAATTTAGAGTTTAGCTTCTGCCTTAGCAAAATGCTGATGTTTTTGACCAATTTAGTTTACTGAAGATTTTTAGGCAAAGTTTGGAGTTTAGCTAGTATCTTATCAACAAGCTAGCTTTTTTTTTTTTTGCTAATTTGAAATCTACTAAGGTTTTTTTCTGCTAATTTAGAGCTCATATTTAAGCAGTACACTAAATATTTTTGCTAAATTTGCATGTCCTAGGGGTTTCAAAGCAATTTTACTACAAATTTTACAGAAGTTTATGTTAACTTCAGCTCTTTCATAGTTCTTTGAAGGCTAAACTGTACGGCTGGATAGCTCCGATATTTCTCGCCATTTTTGTGGCACCGCTAACGCTAGGCTGGGGTTGTGAGGGACTGTAAGCTAGCAGGAGAGCGTGTAAACAAAGGGATGATGGGAAGTGTGGAAGGGCTTTCTCTGCGTAAACTATCCTTCCACAACTCCGAGGTGAATTTCTAATGTGCTCCTGCCGCTCTGCAGAAACTATGTCCTAGAAAATGACCATTAAAAAAATGTTTTGGCTAAAATTGGAATAATCATAATGAAAACACCACGAGCAACACTTTGAAAATAGATCAAAAGAGGATCAAAGTGGGACTTTAAGCTCATTTTTACCATAATATGGCTAGTATTTAACCTTTTACTGGTTATTTTAAGTTGAAGAGCTGGCGTGTCGATCCTCTCGTGATCTTTCCTCCCGCAGTGGTTCTGTTCTGCATGGCGGCGCTCATATTCCCCGTCGGCTTCTACGTCAGCGAGGTGGGAGGACAGCCGTACAAGCTGCCCAACAACACCATGGTGGGCTCCTCCTACGTGCTCTTCATCATGTCCATATTCTTCACCACTGTGGGACTCCTGTTCGCCGGGAAGGTCTGCTTTCCAGGCTGAGTTTACCTCTGTAGGTAGTGGACCTTCAAAATAAAAGCTTTCAAAGTGGCCTTAAGAAGAGCACAGCCATAAATAACACGAGATGCACATAATTAACTCGACTCGCGTAGGCGGTCTTCCTTGTTTGACACTATTTTTTTAAAAGCACAATTTTGTTATTTGTATTTTTATTTTGGAGCTTTCCCCTGCCTTCAGTGTTTTTGGTCGATCACTTTGCCTTAAAAATATGTTTTTTTACTAAATATAGTATTATTTTAGGAAGGGATGAGGGACAGGAAATGCTGATAAAATAACTGATGAGTCATGATTTAGTGAATGTATTCCCTTTTATGCATTAAACATCAAACGTTTTGCACATTTGAGGTCATCTTTGGACACAGTTACTGTCTTTAGTGGAGTAATTCTGCAGTATTAAAATGTATTTGTTCAAGCACTTAAGTTAATAAAATCCTAATTTAAAAAAAAAAATTGGGGAGTTCTGAGTCATGTTTTCTTTTTAAAACAAATCTACGCATCTGCATAGTTTGCATTTTTTATGAAATAAACAAGAAGTCACATGAAAACAAAGTCATGTTTGAGAATAAAAATAAAAGATTCTCATTAAAAGTCACAGAAATGATTTTTTTTAATTAATTTTACTATTATACAGGATATAAATGTTTTAAATATTTAGGTGTTTAGACATTTTATTTTTGATGGTAATTTTTTTTTCTGAAAGTTTGCTGCAAAAACTCAGTTTTCATTGTTTTTCCTGCAGGACGATTTTAGATTTTTGTTCTTTTTTTTATTTAAAAAAACATTTTTTCAGTTAAAAAAATCCTTTAGAAGTGAAAAAATGACAAAAGCAAGTTTTAGCTTTCATAAAATAAACAGTTGTTCCTGCAGCAAAGCTCATAGATTCTCTTCTGACTGGTTTTTGCTTTGCAAAATATGAGAATAATTCGAATTGTTGTAAAAGTAAAGCTTAAGAAAGTGATTATGGTGGTCTTAATTGATGAAATATTATTTAATATTAATATTTGATTTAAAAGTTTTGGCTTTAGCCACAAGGGGAAAATGATAAAAGACATTTTTGGAAAAACAAATTACACAGAGATGGGCAATTATACATTATTTGCTTCAAATGCAGTTTATTTAAAATGATTCCTCTTTTTAAAATAAATGGAACATAAATTTGTTTTTAGAAAACAAATAAATAAAGTTAATAAAAAAATGTAGTTTTAATTTTGAAAGTTCAATAAAACAATTGCACACAGACACCACTAGAGGGAGCATTTCTTTAAAGAGTAGACCAGATTTTACAGGTTACAGTAAATTTCACCTTTTACGTTTTAAATTATTGAACAAATTGATTCAAATGTTTCCAACTTTGTGAAAGACTTTAACAAAACTTACATTTAGTTATTTAATTAATCAATCAATTTAACTTTAGTGCACTTTTATCATTCCCAGACAAACATATTTTATATAAACGGCACAAAACATGTAAGTACAGACATACATGTTTTACTTTGGTTTATTTACCCCAAAACAGCTGAAACTCTCTTTTTCATCATTTTCCTGCAGGACAGTTTGAAACTTTTGCAATATGAAAAACCAACTAGAGAAAATCAAAGGTAAGAATCTTTTTTCCGGAGACCCTAAAAGGACATTTAAGTAAATAGAAGTTTCTTGTGTGTAATATAGTAAAGTAATTGGTGAACAACGGATACTAAATATAATATAAGTATGACTTTTGGGCATGAGAAAATACTATTTTTGATTTTATTTCACTTGGATGATTCTTCTGTGTTTTTCCTTCAACAAATATATCTTTTTTAAACTACCATAATTGTAAAAATAATTACTTTCATGTGCACTTTACAAGAATATTTGGTTTATTATTTTATGCACAGATCAAGTTTCGGAGTGAAAACAAACCTTGAAAAATTCTTCTTATCAGACGAATATAGAAACATTATTTTAAAGCATTTCAATATATTGACATTTTTTACACGTTGTGTTGAAAAAAAGTTTCTTTTGCACACAAATAAAATAATCCAGTCGCTTTTGACCAACAATAAATGTTTCATTTGATGATTTATTTTAGTTCTTATGATCCAGAAACTGTATTTTAAACTCAAAATGAGAATAAAAGCAGAAATAAATGAAGCAAATAATTATTCTAAACTCACAAGAAAGTTGATGAAAGCGTTCTAGTGCAGCAAACACAGATAATAAATAAGTTCTGTCATTTTATGTTGAGCTTTAGTGATTATATTTGTATAAAAAACAGTCTATTTCATCTGATTCTTTGAAAATTCTCTTTTTGTTGCACCAGAAACAAAAAAAATGATTCTGTCAATCAGGAGCATAAATTGGTAGAAAATGTTATTGACTTACATGCAAATACCTAAAATAAGTCTAATTAAACAGCTAGTTGTTCATTTAAATGAGTAGAATTTGCTAGTTTTTATGTTTGAATGATTAAAAAACACATTAAAATAATTCTATTTGTAATAAAAAGTGTGATGTCATTACTACAAACTCAAAAACCCTCATCGTCTTCATAATTCAAAACTTAACTTCAAAAGAGTCAAAAATAAAGCTGTAAATACAGAATACAACTGAGACACACATGGAGCAGGAAGTGTAATAAAAACTTTAAGAAAACAAGTCCTTCAGAGTCCTTCACTTGGAGGAAAACGTTTTTTTTAAGTTAAAACGGCGCCGCTCTGCTGCAGTTTGGCCGTCTGAGCAGCAGCCAGCAGCAGAACGCCGGCGAGGAGCTCCAGGCCGTAGGACAGCCAGGCCAGACCCAGAGACCAGCCGAAGGAGGCGTGGATGTAGCTGAGGCCCTCCGGCCCCACCAGCCGCTCCGTCTCTGCCAGCGCCTGGAACGAGTACACGATGTAGAGGCTGGCGCCGCTCAGCGTCAACAGGCCTGGACAGGGAGGAAGCGGAAAGGAAATGGTCTTTTATACGGTTTTTCAAAATAAAAGCTGT
>NC_050530.1:2630216-2646619 GCF_002922805.2 Oryzias melastigma
GTAAATACAGAATAAAACTGAGACACACATGGAGCAGGAAGTGTAATAAAAACCTTAAGAAAACAAGTCCTTCAGAGTCCTTCACTTGGAGGAAAACGTTTTTTTTTAAGTCAAAACGGCGCCGCTCTGCTGCAGTTTGGTCGTCTGAGCAGCAGCCAGCAGCAGAACGCCGGCGAGGAGCTCCAGGCCGTAGGACAGCCAGGCCAGCCCCAGAGACCAGCCGAAGGACGTGTGGATGTAGCTGAGGCCCTCCGGCCCCACCAGCCGCTCCGTCTCTGCCAGCGCCTGGAACGAGTACACGATGTAGAGGCTGGCGCCGGTCAGCGTCAACAGACCTGGACAGGGAGGAAGCGGAAAGGAAATGGTCTTTTATACGGTTTTTCAAAATAAAAGCTGTTGATCAGCACAAGGAGGTTTTTAAATGGGACAAAAAAAAGGATAAAAGCTTCACAACAGTAAGAAATACTGAAATGTCATTTTTTTTATATTAAATTGTAAATTACAAAATCTATTTTTATTTGAATTATGGTACCAAACTCCCAAGACAATTAAAAATGTTACCTATAAATTTGTATACTTGAATTGCAATTTCTCATATTGAAATCTAAATAGCAAAACGCATTTTCATATCTCAGGCGATATCAGCACACTTTCCATTTTATGATTTGTTAGGTTTAATTATTGTACAAATTAATTCTAATTTTTATGAATCAGTAAAATACTTTAAGAAAACTTACTTTTAGTTATTTGATTAGTTACGTATTTAACATTAGTTCTCTTTTATTGTTCTCAGACAAACATATTTAAGATAAGCAGCACAGAACATGTGAATCTAGACACATATTTTTTAATTTTTGATTGTTTTACACCAACTTTGCAACTGAAACTCACATTTTCACAATTTTTCTGCAACAAATGCACAACATAATAACTGGTGTGTACCAGATAGTAACTGGTGAGCAGAAGGTAGTAACGGGTGGATACCAGATAGTAACGGGTGCGTACCAGATAGTAACTGGTGGATACCAGATAGTAACTGGTGGATACCAGATAGTAACTGGTGGATACCAGATAGTAACAAGTGGATACCAGATAGTAACAAGTGCGTACCAGATAGTAACTGGTGCGTACCAGATAGTAACTGGTGGATACCAGATAGTAACTGGTGCTTACCAGATAGTAACGGGTGGATACCAGATAGTAACAAGTGCGTACCAGATAGTAACGGGTGGATACCAGATAGTAACTGGTGGATACCAGATAGTAACTGGTGGATACCAGATAGTAACTGGTGCATACCAGATAGTAACTGGTGAGCCCAAGATAGTAATTGGTGAGTTTGATTAAATCCAAAGTGCATTTTTATATTGCAGAAAGCATTTTTATATTGCATGATCAAACTGCAAATTGAATTACTAATTGAGAGTTGCATATCACTTTGAATAATCGGTAAAATAACTTATAGCGGATCAGAGAGCTTGTGGCTTCCTGATTGTAGTTTAGAAAACTACAAGCTTTTTCTACCGTATTTTTTTGTCTGCTGTTAATTCACAACAATTTAAACAGACAAATCCTCAGAAATGCAACTTCAAAGTTATTTATGTTTATACGTGTCCTCCGTCATCAGAAAAATGCCACAGAAACACGTTAAAAACACCATTTTCATCAGTTTAAGTTCTCAAGAATTTGCATTCGTCACACAGGATCTGCTCAGGATCAAAGATGCACAAGTTTCACTGTGTTGCTATTGGAAACCCTTTTAATTTTGACGGCGGGCTCATGGGATTTTGGGGGGGGGGTGTCGGCACAGCTACTCAGGATGGGACTAATAAAGATGTTACTGCAATTGCACCCTGAGGTGCAGCAAACTGGGAATCCGATGAGGAAACGGCGTCTGATGTCTCATTTTTATGCACAAAGAACTGAAAAGACAGAGAGGCTGCTGGGAAATGAGGCACAGGTCGTCACCAACCAAAGCTTTCCTTTTTCTCTTTATTCTTTAAGACTTTCAGATTCATTCAAGTAAACTGATTTCTGTTGTTTTAACCCCAATCTGACTGGATTTTCCTTCTGTTGGGGATTTAAACGACGACAGAAAAAGTCCTTCCAGATTATTGTCGTTCACACATAAAACGCGGATCTGTTTTACTTGTTTTAGGCGTTCTCACTTCAGTGAAAAATCCCATTCAGAGCATCAGTAAAACCGTGGGACAGCCCAGCGAGGCGCACACGAAAACACCCATTAGCCTGTTTAATGACCGGAGAGGAAGCAGCTGCAATATTCCATTTGTGGCACAACAAAGCAATCAATGAGGAATTAACCACACACACACACACACACACACACACCCACACACACACACACACACACAATTAAGACCAGAATTATTAACCACTACAAAAGCCCGACCCTCCAGTCTGAGAAATCACACAAAACTCACCAGAGATTTCCTGTCAGGATAATAAATAATATTCAAGTTTTGTTTCAATTACTTCAAGTTTTAAACCAATTTAAAGAAGAAAACAGTTTAAATAAATGTGTGGTCAGCAAAATTAAAACAACTTCCTGTATGAAGCTGGATGGAAAACTGGTGAAGTCAGGTGAGTGATTTGTGTGTCACCATATTACAAAGAAAAGTCACAGTTTTCAGATCAAGAGTTTTTAGGTTGCAAACAAAAAGTGTTGCAAATAAAATACTTAATATTTGCTTTAAAAAACTTTTTTTTGCTTGAAAAAAATGTTTTTGAGTTTGCAGACTTTTTTGCTTGCAGAAAGTATTTTTGTGCTTTCAATTTTTTTTGCTCGTAAAAAATATTTTTACATTTGCAAACTTTTTTTTGCTTGCAAAAAATCTTTTTGCAAACTTTTTTTCTCTTGTAAAGAATATTTTTGCATTTGCAATTTGTTTCTGCTTGCACAAAGTATTTTTGCATTTGCAAACTTTTTTTTACTTGCAATAAATATGTTTGCATCTGCAGACTTTTTTGCTTGCAGAAAGTATTTTTGTGTTTTCAAATTTTTTTGCTTGTAAAAAATGTTTTTACGTTTGCAAACTTTTTTTCACTTGCAAACAATATTTTTGTGTTTGCAAACATTTTTTTTGGTTACACAAAGTTTTTTTGTGTTTGGAAACTTTTTTTCTGCTTGCAAAAAAATTTTTTGCAATTTTTTTTCCTCTTATATTTTAAGAGTATATAATATTTTTGCATTTTCAATTTTTTTTTCTCTTGCAAAAATATTTTTACATTTGCAAACTTTTTTGCTTTCAGAAAGTATTTTTGTGTTTTATATTTTTTGTGCTTCTAAAAAATGTTTTTACGTTTGCAAACTTTTTTTGCTTGCAAAAAATATTTTCGAATATTTTTTTTCTCTTGCAAAGAATATTTTTGTGTTTGCAAACTATTTTTGGTTACACAAAGTATTTTTGCGTTTGGAAACTATTTTTTGCTCGCAAAAAATATTTTTCCAAAATTTTCCTCTTATATTTTAAGAGTATATAATATTTTTGCATTTTCAATTTTTTTGTGTGTGTGTTTGGATACTTTTTTTGCATACTTTTATTTGATTGCACAAAGTATTTTGAAGTTTTCAAGCTTTTCTTTTGCTTTACAATGGAGCACACTAGCATATTACAGCAGAGCTCGCTAGCACACGACGCCGTCCATCAGGTGTCTGGTTGGAGTAGCGAGCTAACTCACTGATTTTCCACTGAAGCCTATGTGGTTAAACACAGGCGGGGCCACCACAGAAACTGCAGACAAACCCATTGGGGGGGGTCACATTTTCTGCCCACTTTTACACCATATTTTACACTACTTGCTGGCTGGGCAGTTTGCTAAAAAATACATTAAAATATTTTCTTTTATGTTTGGGAAGAGTTGTTAAAATACTATGAATTGTGGTCTATAACTGCCAATCTAGTGACCATTGATGCCGAGACTTGAGGGAGATTTCTAGTGCTCTCGATTTTGGCATTATACATTCAAACAGCCATACTAAACACACTATATGTACACTAAGTAGTGAAGGAATTCGGACACAACCTCATTCAACTTGGTTCCATGACGTCTCTCTAAACCTTCTAACAACCGTGAACCCCGACAGAAGTCCTAAAGAAACCCCGTCTGTGTTTGTGTCAGGGTTCAGAACAGTAAAGTCGGCCCAGCAGTCAACAAGCTGACCGGCTTTAATTTGAGCCGTGATATCATTTAGCTGGTTGGCATGTGCTGCTCATACCCTCAGAACACACTCGGGTCTTTGTGGAGGAAGTGTTTGACCATCACAAGCTTCCTTCTCATGCAGGTCATACGGCGCTGGTCGATTGAGGCGGATTCTCAGGCGCTAGATTAGGAGAAACTTCATTACAGTACTAAAAAATCTAATTGACATAACAAAGAAAACACAGTTAACAAGAACTCTGTCAATAACTTATGCAGTTTAGGAAATTTGCTCGACTGTTGTTTGCAATCAGTGGGATAAAAATGTTGTGATTCTTGTCTCCACTGATGATCCTTTTCATCTAATTAGTTTTGTGGCAAACATTACACAAGCTTCATTTGAGAGGCTGCTCTAAATGATCTTTACTCTGATTATTATTGTCTTTTTTTGATGAATTCTCTGTCTGCGGGTCGTGTTTTTTCAAGCTCTTCAAGAGGAACAGCGAGTACAGAAACAGTTGCACAGATGGGAATCCTGGGAACCCGACGATTAACGATGGAGAAAATTCCAGATAAAACCAGACGTCTCGATCAGAAGCAACGATTGAACACTCAAGAAAAAAAATAATTATAAGCAGCAAGCGCCATTGTACGGCACACAGATGCTACCTGCCCTCGCTACAAGTTAAAGTCCCATTAGCTGTTACTCACCCAGGTGTGTGAAAGTTGACCCATCCCCGGGGGGGTGGTGAGCTGCAGACACAGTTGCACTCGAGAACCATTTGGTGGTCTAACCTCCCAATCCAACTCCTTAATGCTGAGTGTCAAGAAGGGATTAACTGGATCCCATTTTAAGAGTCTTTGGTATGACTCGGCTGGGATTTGAACCCATGACCTTACAGTCTCAGGGTGGACACTCTACCACTGGTCCACTGAGCTGGCTATCTCCCAGCCCCCCCACCCTCACAGGCCTTCATTACTTCCTTCTGTCTCTGCCCTCTTTGGTCGGAGTTCCACATAAAAAATTCATTAAAAAAATAATGTTAATTCAAAATGGCGGCTTTTCTTTTGGATTATCACCATAGCAACCATTTGATTTTTTCATCGCCTTGGGATACCGAACACATCAACATGAGTTTTAGACGAATCGGCAAAAGTAACATTTTGGATTTCCTTAGCAACTGAGACTTGTTGTTAACAACGGCCACATCCCTGATATGTTCATATCGTATGATATATCGTTTTGCTCAGCTTGAGCCAGCGATTCATGTAGTACAATTTTTCAATAACATTGTGGTAAATATGAGCAAGAAACAAAGGAAATGCCACTTTTGCAACCTTCGCAACCTCGCTATGCTAACGGCTACAAGCGTTTTTTGTCAAGAAGCTTCCAAAATTTAAGACGATAGCCTCTTTCAAAGGTCAAAGGTCGACGAACCTTTTAGCTGTGGTTATAGACATAAGCTGGTAACGTGTGAGTTTTGGTGAAGTTCGCGCCAACAAAAGTTTTCTTTTATCAAATTGTGTGAAAATTGCCAAATTTCACACAATGTCCCCAAGCCATATGCCCTGAAGACATCCCATAATAATTTCAAAACTTCCTCTGGATATCCGTGACATGTGTGTTTTGGTTTTGTTGTGGATTATGAAATATCTTTTTGAGCTTCACAAGGGATTTTGAACCCTATTCATGTTTTTGATGGTTTCTCTCGCTGTGATGTCATCATGTTGGGGGGAGGGGCATTCACCCTGTCAAAACCGGGTTTTCATTGGGTACTAGGTTTGTGCAGATTTCGTGGGTTTCTTTATATATATATATATACATATATATATTTAAACAAAGTAAAAAAATAAATTAAAAAAATAAATAAATAAAAATTTAAATGTAGCTAATGTTAGCTTACAGTTGTGAGGAGCCATAAGCTAGCAAGAGTGAGTGCAAACAAGGGAATTCTGGGATTTTGAACGTATGCTAACTTCTGCCCAAATAATAGACTATATGATCAGTGGACGAATTCAGTCGCCATGGTTACGAAGCTAGACGATCAGATAAGTAGATCACTCATTTTTCATGAACATGAATTGAAAAAAAACAAAGAAAAACACCTAAAAGAAAGAAAATTAAGACAAATTTGTTCCACAAAGAATCCCAAAACTTCCAAATAATTAGTTATTTTTTGAAGAGTCAACATAATCTATTTTTTTAACAGAAGACTTTTATTTTCTAAAATGTCAGGATTTATTTTATTGGGTTATAAAGAATAATGGAGGATAAAATAATAATCTGGTTTTTACTCCTGAATTTGTCTCTAAATCAACAGTAAATCAGATCAATGATTTTCTTAAGGGATTTTCTCACAGATGTCAAGAAAATTATAGATTTAATTAAAAAGTGAACATTTGTTTAAGGAAAGATGCTTAAATCCCAATAACTCAGTCATTCGAAAACAATAAAAAGCAACATTTATGTGTTTTTAGATTCTCGTTTTCAGTCCAGATCTGCTCCCCTCAGAGCCGACAGTCACAGGACTTCTTGATGTTTGGATCCTCAGGGCTCCAAATTCTCTCAAATTATGGACATTTGTCTCAGAATCTGTTCTTTTAAGGAAATACATCATGGAAATGTAAAAAAGTGATGATTTAAATCTCAGTTGCATATTTCTTACTTTAATCTTTTTGATCTGTGAGGACTCAGAGTCGTGTTTCATCTTCTTTGAAATGATTTAATCTTTGATTTCTTAGTAAAATTTGATAAGTAAGTGAAGGGTCCTCATAAAGTTAAAATTAAAATAAAGAAATAGGAACAAAGCAGCTGGAATAAGTTGTAGCTACAGCGCTTATGGCATTTATCAGACTATAAAATAAAGTGGGAGAATCTTGAAACTTTTCTTCTTTTCGTCTGTCTTGTATTATCTAGAGGTTGATCATGTGATGCAAAAGTTAAAATATATATATATTTTTAATCTAATTCGGATTAAACTGATTATATTTGTTCCGGTTAATGCAGCACAGGTCTGAATTAATGCACAAAAATATTATTTTCCTGTAAGATGTTGATAAACGTCTTTTTTTTTTGTTGCAGCATCACTTTAGAATCTAATAAAATCTCATTTTGGAGTTAAAAAAGTTCTATTTCTATTATCTGAGGCAGCAGCTGTTCTCTTTTATCTCCTCAGTGCGACCATTATTGTTAACTGTAATTTCTTTAACACATTAGGAGCTGAAGGAAAAAGCTCTGAAAATAGACGGGAGGCCACCTTAAACTCTTCATTTCCTCCCAAACATCCAGAAATTCAATTTCCACACGGCGATGGGCCGGCCTGAAGCTGACGGGACATTTTTTAGAAGTTTTTGTTTTTATAAAAGAAACAAATTTCCTGAGAATATTTGTCATAAGATTCATGTCTAGAGTCTTGTTTTATGTTTGTTTTTCATCTTTCCAGAATTCTGCACATTTATACTTTACATTTTTGGGAAAAGATTTTGTTTAATTTAAGTCTCAAAGGTTAAAAAACAAAAAAAAATAGAAACGATCTGTTTTAGAAATAGAAATAATGTCCCTATATACTATAGTATATATACATATATATACTGTGTATATATAAATATGCTCTGTATACATATATATACTGTTTGTACATATTTCTAGATGATAAATATTATATATATATATATATATATAAATATACTGTGTAAACATATATATACTGTGTGTAAATAATTTTTAGATGTTATATATATATATATATATCAGTAGGTATTTTAACTGATTGCCTCAAAACTATACTGTAATTTGATTTGGTTGATTGATTAATTAATTAATTTCATTGTTTTTAGATTTTTAGGTAGACGATTTTAACGTCTGATCAGTCACAATAGATGAAACTAAGCCTCTGGAATAATTCTGGCTCTTTGCATGTGATGCTTTTAATGTGTATTCAATTAATATTATATTCAAAAAACACCATGGTTACTTATTTCAGTCAAATTAATTGGTTATTCATACATTTGTGGAGCATTTTATGTTTTTTATTTTACTGATAACAAAAAGTAAGTCCCTTTTTAACCTTTGAGTCGGGTTAAAAAGATCCAAACTTGAGTTATTTTTAGTGAGGAATTTAATTTAAATCATTTACATTTTCTACTATAAACAAATTAAATGAATCGACTTTAATGACTTCAGAAATCTGATGTTTTCACCTTTAAAACCTTTAATCTTTTGATTTCTGTTTTGACTTTTTCTGATGAACCAGCAGTGATCAGAGTTTTTACCCCAGCATCCATTCTTCCACCTGACCTTGACCTTTGCCCTGCAGGCCCTCAGGACGGAGGATCGAACTCACTGCAGATGAAGAAGTAGCAGGCTGTGCCGGTGAGGAGCACCGGGCTCCGGGCCAACGAGCTGATCAATCCACAGATGCCTCCGAACAGCAGCAGAACCAGGCTGAGGGGGAGCACGACCACGATGGCGCTGTGCATATCTGCAGGAGGAACGGGAGCGTCAGAGTCCGGATTGCGCCCAAACCGCAGATTATGACGCACGAGACTCACTCAGCAAACGCAGCTCCGTCTCAGAGAATCTGGAGAAGTCCGCCCTGAACGAGTCAACCGAATCTGCCTGGATCTGTCCACCTGGAAGCAGCACAAACCCGGTTCCTGCCTGCGCCACTCAGACCTCAACGCAGAAGTTTGCGCATTTACCTTCGTTGATGCGCCACAGCCCCGAGTGTGAGGTCAGGTCCTCAAAGTCCGTCGCGTTCACGGGGTTCGTCTCTATGATGTACCAGTAGTCGGTTCCGAGAGACGTCGCCAGGAAGGCGAAGCTCAGAAGCCCGCAGATGCCGGCGGAGACCACCAGCGCGCCGAAGCTCGCCTTCATCCTCCGTGCGTAAAGATCGGTCCTTATCCAGGTTCTGGTGCGCCAAGACGCACAATGAAAACCCGAACACGCGATTTTTACGACTCAAATGTGGAGAGAAAGAAGTGGAAACGTCTCGTGCTCGACTCAGAGCAGCATGGGAGGGACGCACGCGCGCGGCGCATGGATGGAGCGCGCGCCAATGGCTTTAAACTACAAGTTTACTTCACCTCCTAATTCATCTGAATCTTTATTTGTGTCACATTTTTTACAGTAAACATGAAAAAGACAAAACGAACGTTAAAAACATTTTATTCCTAAAAATCATTCATTCATAAACAAACACGACAGACTCATTTGTCTCCTCATTCCTCCTCAGGCTCACTCTTCTCCTCTGGCCGTCTTGATGATCGCCTCTCGCCTCACTTTTGCCGCCTCCTCAAACTTGGTGATGGCTTCATTACATCTCTTCCTCTACAAACACAAAGACGTTCAAATCGGGATTATTATTATTAATAAAAGGAAGTAAAATCACATTTTTGGCATGTTCTTCTGGCATTTTTCTAATGGAGGACATATATGCAAAAAAAAACCCCAAACTTAAAATTACATTTGAGTATTTCTTTATTCAAATCAATGTGAATCAAGAGCAGACGAAAAAAATCCAGCTTGAAAAAACACAGATGTAGATTTATTATGGGAAGCCACAAGCTTTCTGCTCCATTCCGATAACGATCTGATTCACAACCTAACAAAGGGATGATGGGAAGTGTGGGCAGGGTTACTCTGCCCTTTCAACTCAATTTTTCGTGAACTCCTGACGCTGTCAAAACTGTCCTAGAAAACGAGCTTTTTAGAACAAAATGTTTTTAAAAAACGGCATAATCCTAATTAAAAGAGCACTGCTATGACAAACATCAAAAACTGATGTGTGGGACTTTAAGAGACATTTAATTATTGTAGGAAATTATTCTACTTGTCATCACTTTTACAGTGACACATTATGAAAAAACAATTTTAGTGCTTTTTAAGTGTATTATACAGTTAAATCCTCCAAAGTGGTATTTGGACTCTAAAAACCTGCACTCTCAACAGCAGCGGAATAGAAAAAAAACTCACGAAAGATAACTAATATTTCATAAATAATTTGGTTTTTAGTTTTCCAAAGGTAATTTATGATCATATACATGGATATAGTTCACTGTAAAAATAAAAAAATAAAAATCTTGGTATGATCCCCAAAAAAAACCCCTCAACTAAAGAATATTTGTAAATGTCTTAAAAAGTCAGAAAAAAGTCCTTTCCACTTACGGTGATGATTTTGTCTCTCTCCTTCTGCAGTCTGACGAACTCTTCCACAGTCAGGTCCTCAACTTTTTTGGTTAAAGAGATGAAACTGCAGGAAGACGAGTGAGATTTGTGCTCCTTCCTGTCCAAATAAAAAAGGGAAGAGAACAACCGTTTTATCACCAAAGGTTTGATTAACTGTGTAAAATGATAATTGAAAGACTTGTTAAAGTGACACGTAAATGACTAGAACTGTTACCAGAGAAACGAATGAAAACAAAGAAGGCATTACACGGAAGTCCATAAGCTTTTTTTTTGGAGAATTTCTCATTTTCAGCCGACTGATAGTGTTTCTCTTTAACATAAAGGATTTAAAAGAAGAAGAATTCAGGAAAAAAGGTTGAACTTTCCCCTTTTTTTGGTTCAAATTTGCTTCTAAGAAAGTTTAAACAGAAAGTCTAAAAGGTTTAAAATAGGTTACTGGATATGAAGAACATGAGGACGGGTGAGTTGATGTGGTGATCCATTAAATAAGAAGCTGTAAGGAAAATCATATTTATTTCACCCAGTGCTTTTATTTTTATTGGCAGGAAATAATACTTAAGGAAAATATAACCACAAGAACATCAGAGAACACAACAGATTTTCATTTAAGAAAATTATTTTATGACCCACTCTGATGAAAATTATGTTTTTAACATGTTCTTGTAGGATTTATCTGATGGAGGGCATGTATACGGAAAATTAAGCATAAAATTCTAAATATTTCTTAAGTCACATTATTGGGAGGAGACGGAAATGAGTGAAAAAAAAATTGTATTTGTGACGTAAAAGTCTTCTGTATGTTTATCAGCCTTTTAATTGTTTTCATATGTTATTTGTTAAAACTAGTGCTCCCACAAACGATGATTTTAGTAGTCGATTAATCACTGACTATTTTTGCCAATTAGTTGACTTATCGGGTGATGCGCAAACTGGATGTAAAGCACAAATCTTAGCCATCATTAGCTTTAAACCATCTAAAAACTAGATATGTAGCATTAAATGAAATAATGCTAGTGTGAATGCTGTAAGCTAAATGGAGAATTAGCCTAAAAAAATAAAAAAATAAATTAGGTTAACTAAAACAGCTAGCATGTAAATATTAGCCTATGTCCAAAATAGCCTAAAAACATGTTTTTAAATGCTGAAATTGGCAGCAAAATTGCTGAAGCCAATTGCTAGCCAAAATATTAGTTAAATGCCTAAATTAGGCAAAATGGATAGCATGTAGTTGAAATATTAGCTTAACACCAAAATAGCCTAAGACCCTAAAAACAAATCCTAAACTAGCCAAAATAGCTAGCATGTAGCTGAAATATTAGCTTAACTCCAACATAGCTTAAAAACAAATCCTAAACTAGCCAAAATAGATAGCATGTAGCTGAAATATTAGCTTAACTCCAAAATAGCCTAAGACCCTAAAAACAAATCCTAAACTAGCCAAAATAGCTAGCATGTAGCTGAAATATTAGCTTAATTCCAACATAGCCTAAAAACAAATCCCAAACTAGCCAAAATAGCTAGCATGTAGCTGAAATATTAGCTTAACTCCAACATAGTCTAAAAACCTAAAAACAAATCCCCAACTAGCCAAAATAGCTAGCATTTAGCTGAAATAATAGCTTAACACTAAAATATCCTAAAAACCTGAAAAAATCCTAAACTAGCCAAAATAGCTAGCATGTAGCTGAAATTTGAGCCAAACTCGGAAAAAAAAACAAAAAACTAATAAATGCCAAAATAGTCCAAAAAGCTAACAGAATGCCATTAAGCTTTCAATTTTACTACACGCTGACTCCATATGATATAAAGTAACGACTAATCGACTATTAAATTAGTCGTCAACTATTTTAATAGTCGATTAGTCGTCTGATTGTGGCAGCCCTAGTTAAAACAGCCTCAATAAGACTGTTGAAGTTTGTTCCAAAATCCCTATCATCCAACAGGATGCTAGGAGAGGCAGGTGGCTCAAAAATCCTTCTTTTAAACACACAAACACATCCTGCCCTCCAGTTTTTCACTGTTTTCAGGCTGTCATAAACAGAAGTGCAGCTGCATGAATCCTGTGTGACTCCTACTGTGGGTCGTCGTCTGGCTCCCAGCCCTCCAGCTCTTTGAGGCAGAAGAAACACATGGCGATGTCGGGGCTGTTGTCGGAGGGCGTGTGGACAAAGCCGGCTCTGGCCATCTATAAGAGGAAACAAGCAGGAAACAAGCTTTACTTCTGTAAATGTGTCCATTTTTACACTTGAAATTAAACAGTAAAATTATAATAATTAGTTTTATGGTAACAACTAACAAAAGTACACAATTACTTTAATTTATCATTATTTTAGGCAAGATACTCTAATCTAAAAACGAAGTTTTCTGCATTTGTTCATGTTTTTAGATAAAGGAAGTGTACGAGAAAGATTTTCAAAATAAAAGTTATAACTTATTGTGCAAAGTCTAAAAATGGGTTTGATACTATACATTAAGCAGGAAATAAACAAAAAACGACACTGAACATGTTTTGTTTTTTCTCTAAAAAATGTTTTAAACATAATACGTCAGTGGTTTTTAATAATGCACCCCTGATACCCATATAACATTAAACAAAATGTGGACTTTTAGTGACATTTAAGAACAAATAGTTATGTGTAGTTGAAGGTTTTTCAACGACAATACCCACATTTCTCAACAAATTGGGTTGTTTTGAAACCTGTCGGCTAACATGGCCTTGCCTTGCTAGCGGACTGAAAACACAACGGCTTTAACTCACGTTCTCCGGGGTGCAGGTGCAGTCTTCGTCAAAAGGCCAATTTTCAAAAGTTTTCAATCTGTTTTCAAAAAGATACATTTTGATATCATCTTCGTTAAACAGGTCCATTGTAACTCAGTCCTGTAACCCGACTTAGCCACAAATCTTTCCAAATACGCTGCCAAGCTAGAGGGCGTTTTTAAATTTCAGCGGTTGAGAACTTCAGCTGTTTTGATTGGTGGGTATGTTCACGTGTTTCCGGTTTCCGCTTTTTTGTTTTTCTTCTTTTTTGTTTTAAATGTGAAATAGAATGAATAGAAACACGAAATTACTTATAAATATTTGGTATAAATTACAAAATATAATATATTCACTTAAGTAGTGCAAAAATAACGATATTAATAAAGAAAAATAAAAAATAAGCGTTTCCGGTTTTCCATTTCCGGTGTTGATGGGTAATGTAGTTTGCAATTTGTCAACTTTTTAAGCCCTCCTACTCAAACAATGGCGCGTGAAACTTATGTTTGCTAATACGGTGTCCCTCTTAACCTATTTTAAAAATGTATTATCAGATTTTTTTTATTCGTGGACTTAAAGCGACGCTTTAGTCTCGCAGTTTGTTGAGATGGAAGGACGCTGTGCTGTTGACACCTGGACTGAGTTTGGCTTTTTGAGAGCATCAAGCACCCCGAAAGTGAAGCTCGTGTTTGGGACGCATGTCATCTGCACTGGAGATGAAGAAGTCTATGTTTTTAGTGTCCAGGAGAAGAATATCACGGTGGGTTTAATAGGTTAAAAACAATAGTGTTTGTTTTATTTTTTTGTAAACATGTCGTTTATTTTGCAGGCTGTTCTCCAGTTTCCAGAAGAAGTGGTTGATCTGATTGAGAGCCACAACAAACATCTTCTGATTGCATGCAGCAGTGGAGTGTATTGTGTTGATTTGCAGCCTCTGTTAGTCAGGTGGGGGGTTTTATTCTATCTTGCATTAGGACAGATTATTTTTACGATTCATCTTTATTACTGCAAAAATTTCACCCTCGCCTCAGACGCAAAAATTTACCAATATTTGCATGCACCTAGTACCCGGAAACAAGGAATTTTGTGGATAAGAAACGCCAAAAGAAATACGGACAACAAAGTAGAAAAAAAACATCAGTGTTCCTCTGTTGCTCGTATATTTTTCACCAAAATATCGGGAAAATGTAATACAAGAATCGTTAGCTCAAGCTGAATGAAATTACATGAATGTACTAGGAATTGTAAACAAAAACCCCCCGTTGCTAAGGAAATCCAAAAATTTACTTTTGCAGATTCTTCTAAAATTACATACATTTGTTCGTCACATCTAGGCGACCAAGAAATCAAATGGTTGCTATGGAGTTAAACCAACAGAAAAGCCACCATTTTGAAAAAAAGTGTTTTTTAACATGAATTTGTCAACGAGGATGGCAGGGGTAGAATGGGGAAGTAAGATCCATGTAGCCACCAATCAGCTAGTGAGGGTTAGCCAATTGTTTTCGTATTTGCATCGACAGAATTACATTTAGATAATTTCTTCCTGGGTCATATTTCTCCCTACAGCTCCTCAGCAGACGCGTCCTCCGGTCCAGCTGAGCTGAAAATCTCCTCAGAGTTCTGTGTGCTTGGCGGTCATGGTCTGTCGTCGCTGCTCCTGGTCGGCTCTACACTCCTCACTCTCGGCCAGAGAAACACATCCTGGATGCTGACTTTGTACAAACTCCCACAACCAGAACAGCCCAGCAGCTACGAGATGCTCGGCTCCTTCAGCCTGCCGCTGCTCTCACCGGTTCTACTGGACAGAACCGAGACAGAACAGACGAGGAGGTCTCTGCTGATCTGCCTCCACTCTGGTTCACCTCCTGCCTCTAATGATTCATATTTAACACATGGACAGTTCGGCATTCAACCTGTCCTCTTTAAGCTTTTGTTTGGAGTCGATGCTGCTCTTGCCAGATCACCGGTTCTACTTTGGGGCCTGCCAGACGGACGGCTGTGTTTCCTCCCTCTGCACCTCCCAGGATCTCAGATTCGAGTTCTGCACAGCCTCGAGCAGCCTGTGGCGTTCGTTGGTGCGTCGGTTGTTGGGGAGACGGATCCAGGGCTGGCGCAGTGTTTGGTGGTTGTTGGGGAGAGAGGCAGGGTGGTTCTGATTAGGACGGACAGGAGCGGGTCAGAGACGGGCGGCAGTACCGCTGGATTTGCCGAGCGGTGCGTGCCAGGGCCCGTGAAGTGTTGCAGCGTGGATAACAACTGTCTGTACTACAGCACCGGGTCAGACCTGCTCAGATTAAATCTGCTTGGATCCTCTGGAAGAGAGGATGGGGCGGTCCAAATGCCCACCACTCTAAACGTGTGCAGAATCATCGCCTTGGTTGCACCAACGTGCAATCCTGAAGGTAAGAGAACCTGAAGTTTGGGGTTTTGTTGAACTTTGACCTCACCAAGAAGCTGCCATCTTGAATTTTCCATCATTGGGAGGCTAAAAATGTTCATGTTAAGGTGTAGATTTTGAATGGCGTTAGCATGGCAAGCTAGCCAAAATGGCGTTCCCCTGTTACTCACACATTTTTTTAACCAAAATTTTGGGAATATTTAACACATAAATTCCTACCTCAAGCTGAATGAAATAATATGACGTACAATATGAACATGCAGTATTAGAAATGTGGGCGTGGTTACCAAAAAACCTTGGTTGCTAAGGAAATCCAAAAATTTACTTTTGCCGATTCTTATAAAAGTTACAAATATTTGTTCGTCATCTCCAGGCGACCAAAAAATAAAATAGTTGCTATGGAGATAAAACTAACAGAAAAACTGCAGTACCTGTGCAACGTACGGCAGGTAAGATCACCTAAAGTTTGGGTTTTTTGACAGATTTTTTGTGTAGGATTATCCTTCAAGTGTAGTTATGACTTGCATTAGTGCAAGTTAACAACCAAGTCTACAACCACAACCTATCTTTTTTACTTTGACCTCAGGAAGAAGCTGCCATCTTGTAATTTTTCCCACCAAAATTGGTACCTTTTACAAATTTTAACTCCTTAGAGATTTGTCACTTTCTAACTCCTCGAGCATTCTTCAAAAGCTAAAAAACGTTCTTATTAAAGTGTAGATTTTGAATGGCGTTAGCATAGCAAGCTAGCCAAAGTGACGTGCCCTTGTTACTTGGGTATTTTTTAACCAAAATTTTGTGAAAATTTAATACACCAATCACTGGCTCAAGCTAATTGAAATTATATGACCTATGATATGAATATATTGGGAATGTGGACGTGGTTACCAAAAAACCTCTGT
>NC_050530.1:2646854-2681736 GCF_002922805.2 Oryzias melastigma
TTGCCGATTCTTATGAAAGTGACATAGATTTGTTCGTCACCCCCAGTCGACCAAAAAATAAAATGGTTGCTATGGAGATAAAACTAACAGAAAAACTGCAGGTACTGCAGTACCTTGCACAGGTATTGCCAGGTACTTACCAACTCCTCGAGCATTCTTGGAAAGCTAAAAATGTTAATTTTAAAGTGTAAATTTTGAATGGTGTTAGCATGGCAAGCTAGCAAAAGTGGCATTCCCCTGTTACCCGCACACACGGACGTGGTTACCAAAAAAACCTCTGTTGCTAAGGAAATCCAAAAATGTTCTTTTTCCGATTCTTATAAAAGTTAGATAGATTTCTTCGTCACCCTCAGGCGACCAAAAAATAAAATGGTTGCTATGGAGATAAAACCAAAAGAAAACCCACTATTTTGAAAAAAGGGACAACAAAAGGGGGCAGGTAGCACTCTTGACTTTATGATTTGTTCTTATTTACAGCTAAATAAATGCTTCTTTCTTCCCCAGGTGGAGCTCAGCTGATTGGACTCTCTGACAGAGGGAAGCTCTCAGGGATTAAACTACCTGTCGGGGAACAGGAAGTGGGATTTTATCAACTTCCTGCCACACAAGTTGGCCGCAGTGTGAAGGACCTTCTGTCCGCCATAGGAGACATTTGCGAAAGGTATACTAGAATTTGTTATTCTTGTCTCACGGACTATGTAGTTTTTTTGGATGTTTTTTTCTCCTTTTATGCAAATATTGTGAATTTAAAGGTGATTTGGGGGGAAAACAAACAAGAATACATTCATATGTATTGAATTATTTTAAAACCTTAAATTGTAGATAATATTTCTGTTGCTTTTTCAGAGCGTCTGCACTGAAAACAGTCATCAAATCCCAAAACGTCTCTCTCAAGCGGTTGAATCAGGTTGTCAACATTTGTCTTTTGCTGAAATCTGCTGCAAACACCGACGAGCATCGTCCAATCAAAGAGAAGCCGATCAGATGTTGTGCCACAGCCGAGTGGAGCAGATTGCTTCTAAAGGACTCTCTGAATCTCACATGTGTCCTGGAGAACTCAAGTCCTTACACCCTGGAGCGAGGATGGACTCTATGCATCACTGTCTCCCCTCTGTCTTGTTCACCTGGAGAAGGTGACGAAACGTCCTCAACGTTTGCTTTCCCGGTAATCAATCTTTCTCCAGGAGGGGCGTTGGAGGTGTCCGTGCCAGTCGCAGCCGCAGGTGACGCCGCCTTCCCCTTGACCGTGAACTGTTGGCTTGTCTTCTCCCTCTTGAGTGTCCTGGAAGAGGAGGATCTGGAGAGCTTGCAGAGCCGCCATTTCACCTTCCCGTTAAATTCCCTGACCGTGGACTGGTTGCACATTTTGCGAGAGATCGGTCCCACGGTGTCGCAGAAGTCACAAGGGTCAACTACCGATGCCATCGAGGAGTTTGTCAGCTCACGCCGGATTGATGGTCACAAAGGCGCAAACGGAGGCAGAGAGAATGCCACCGTGTACTCTACAAGTGTTCGGGTGTCGCCAGAGATACTGAGGGACACGCTGAAGACCGAACGGTTCGGTTTGGGCACCAGTGACCTCCATCTGTCTCTTCTCAACTGGCTGTTTGAGAGTCACGGAGGAGTGAAGATGGGACGTAGAGGAGATCAGGATGGCATGAGGAGCTCAGAGGTTCACGCACGTTCTCCTAACGAAGCCACAGTCAAGCTGAGCGTCAAAGAGGTGAGCCGAACCTTCCCGTCAGTCCTGATCCGGTCCTCCTCTAACGTTACTTCTCTGGTCTCCAGGTGAACGAGGAGAACTCTGGGAAGGAAGCTCACGTAGAAGTTCAGATTGAGAGCTCGTCTGTAGCGGCGGTGTGTGGACTGCATCACGCTGTGCTGCGGCGGATGCAGGTACATTCAGTCGACGCACTAAATCAACAAATCCTAAAGTCTCCAAACATCCTGGAAAGATGCTGTTTGGACTAAAAGAGTTCCTGCTAATCCAGATTTTTCTGACCTTTAGTGTTGATGTTGCAGAAGAGCTTCATTCACACTACAGTGATTCTCCTGATCCTTTTTGTACGTTTTTCAGCACGTAAAAACTCAATTCCAATTTCAGCAATTTGAGTAATTTTGGTATAAAAACGTTCAGCTTTCTCGGGACATTACTGCTTGTATTTTTAGTATTCATAAACTTTATAGGTTTTGATATATTGAGCAAAATATGCCCCACAGGAAATGAATAAGAAAGTCTTTAAATTTTAAAATTTTAAGTAGATTAGCAACAAACCTTTAAATATATTCATGGGCTATGTTTTCATCTGTTATAGTAATGTAAAAAAATGGAGTTTGGCTAATATTTTAGCAACATGCTAACGTTTTTGGCTAATTTGTTATCTACTGGGGTTTTTATGCTAATTTACAGTTTAGCTTCTATTTTAGCTACATGCTAACGTTTTTGGTTAACTTGTTATCTACTGGGGATTTTTAGGCTAATTTAGATTTATCTTCTATTTTAGCAACTTGCTAACGTTTTTGGCTAATTTGTCATCAAATGGGGTTTTTTTTAAGCTAATTTGGAGTTTAGCTACTATTTTAGCTACATGCTAACGTTTTTGGCTAATTTGTTATCTACTGGGTTTTTTTAAGCTAATTTGGAGTTTAGCTTCTATTTTATCAACAGGCTAACCTTTTTGACTCATTTATTTACAGAAGAATTTTAGTCTATTTTGAAGTATGGCTAGTATTTAAGCAACAAGCTAACTTGGCATCTACTAAGGTTTTTTGGGGCTAATTTGGAGTTTAGCTCATATTTAAGCAACACACCAAATTTTTTTGGCAAAATTGGCATGTATTAGGGATTTTTAAGCAATTTTACAAGCAAATTTTTCAGAAATTCAGGTCAACTTGAGCAGTCTTTCATAGTTCTTTAACAACATTTCCAGTCTTTTAGCGAATAACATTTTGCAAATAGCTTTTGCATTTTCAGTAAATCCCTTCAGCAATTAAAGTAAATTGCGTCACCATTTTCAGCGAAAAGCTTCAGCATCTTCAGAGACTACTTTCAGTAAAAATAATTCACACTAGCATCATCACAGTTATGCAACTTTTATAGTTAAAAATAGCTGTTGTGTTTATTCTTTAGGGAGAATCTTACCTTCTGAATCTTTTAGGAATCAGTTGTTTTCCGCCAAATCAAAACTGAAAATCAATAAACCGCATAAATTGTTCATTGTAGAAGAAAGTTTTAAGGCTTCAGTTTGGTTCCTCCTAGTTTATTAGTTCTTTGAAGATATCCTAAACCGTCCAGATTATTATCAGTTTACTGTCAATATGCTTAAATATCCTGCTCAGATTCTTGCCGATATATTTTTGTATCTAAACATGCAATCTACTTCTTTCTGCAGAGTTTGTTGGTGATGGTTCCCATGGAAACAGCTGCTGCCAAAAAGATCCAGATCTCAGATTTAAAATTAGCTCTTCAAAGGGCTGAGGTAAGACTTCCCAACTTTAGTTTAGGCAATTTTTGTGAAATTTCACCCAATCTGTCATCTTATGACTCCTTGAACATCATTCAGGAGTTACTTAGGATAAAATGTCGGTTTTAAGTTTGTAGATTTTGAACCGCGTTAGCGTGGCGAAGTCCCCCCATTTTTTGTTCACACATTTTTTTTTCAAAATATTGAGAAATTTTGAATCCTGAACGGAGGATATGACAGACAATATGAACATAGGAATGTGGACGTAAAAAACGTCCGTTGCCAAGGAAATCAGAAATTAAGCTTTTTCCGATTCTTCTAAAACTAGATAGACAGGTTCATCACCCCCAGGGAAACAAAAAGTTAAATGGTTGCTATGGAGATAAAACCAATAGTAAGCTGCCATTTTGAAAAAAGGGTTCAGTTTTGATCTGGGTAGAAGGCGGTTTGTTTGGATGTTAAATCTGTAAAATTGAAGTGTCTAAGTTTGTCATTCTTCACCTTTTACCCTGAAATGTCCTTAAATTTTTAGGCTTTCACTCCTTTCAGAAACTTTCCAATCAAAATCAAGTGTCGTTTTTTTTTTTTTTGGTTTTACTCCAGAACTGTGTCAAACCTGAGGAATCTCTTTTCTCCTCCTGTAATCAGATTCAGCAGAGTGGAATCTCGGACGCTCTCGGCTCAGACGTGTCCTCCGCTCAGATGAACTCCGTCCTGCTGGACGTTTACCAGAAGCTCAGAGAAAACCGTCTCCTCATGATTTAACAAGCTGACCTCTGTAACCTGCAGCTCAGATCGATCCACGACTGTTATGACTGTTGATCCACTTTAAAGTCATATTTTATGGCTGAAACAATAAAAAAATGTACAACTAAAAAGTCTGTTGTGACCATTTATAGGACAATAAATAAATGAGGTCCAAAGATGAAGAATTTGTAAGAAAAATTACCAGATTTTCATGTATCACTATTTTGTAAAGTGAAATATTTGACGAGTGCATAAAGGTGAAAACAGTTACCTGGATATTTACTTTGTTGATATCAAGTCTGTAGGGAATGTAATTTCCTTTTTTTCCTCCTAATTTTAGTATTTATTTTATTATAATTTTTGCTATTTATTTATTTTGTATTTTATAATTAACACATTTTTATTTGAAGTAATTACACTTAATTCAAACATATATATATATATATATATATATATATATATATATATCTGTGTGTGTATATTATTTTCATTTTTTTTAATTAGGGTATTACTTTTTCATAAATTACATAATTCATTTTTTATTTAATTAAATCTTTTGATATTTTCACTTATTTAAAACATGTTTAATCAGTTTTTCAAATCAAATGTTATTTGTTAGTATTTTTATTTTTAATTATTTATTTTCAAACATTACTTTTTATTATTTTTAAATATTTCTTATTCAACTTTTATTTAATTTTATTTCTATTGTAAAAAATTATTTGATTTTTTGTTATTAACAATGTCTTAATTCATTTTTTATTAATTTGTTTTATTATTTTTATTTATTTTTTAAAACTTTTATTTTAGTATTTAAAATTAATTTGTGTTTTTTTTATTTTTAATTACCATGAATTGATTTTTTATTGTTTAAAAAATATTTTTAATTGATTTTTACGTTTCATTTATTTTTTTTTATCATTTAAAAAACTATATTTTTAATGTACTTTTAAATTTAATTTTATTTAATCTATTATTTTTTAATTGTGGGATTTTTAGGTAAACAAATCTTTTTCAGGATATTTAAAAATTGGATTATCCTGGTCAGAAATTGAGCTTCAGTAAACCAATTTAACTTAGGAGAAACTGGTCAAATCTCTGCGTCCTCGTCATCACTGTCATCATCGTCATGACAACGGCTGATTCCCATCCAAAAAGCGGCATCAGCATCCTGTTTGCATCACTGTGGGCTTTCTATTCTCTAGTTTTTTTATTCTAACAAACCACATGAAATTTATTGGAACCTTTTTTGTATCTTGAAAACATAAAGAGGGAATTTGTTCTAGGTAATAGAATTTCACCCACACATTTTTCTTCCGAACCACGTCAGTCAGGAGGTTTGGCTGTGTTCTATAAAGCACGTTTGCATTTAGATTTTGATTTAAATTTTCCTAAAACATTGGAATTCCTCTCATAATGATGCTAAAGTCAACCCACCTCTGGGAGTTCGTTGGCTTCACAAAGCAGTGGAACATTTAAAAACAGAATATTATTTTAAAAAGTGGGAAAAGTTACCAATAAAATCAACGTTTTTATAGCAAACATCTGATTTTACTGTTATGTCTGATAAAAATGACCTTTCACTCCTATATATGCGAGTGGGAATGATAATTTTGTTCATGTTAGTGCAAAATATTAAAGTAAACATCCAAATTAACATATTTGGAAACTGATATTTTAGTGTTTATTACAATAAAAGATGATTTTTTTCTGCAATTTACTAATTTAATCTGAAATTTATTGGTTTTAGTGGGTTTTTGCTTTGCATAAAACATTTCATCCATCCAAATTCCTCTTGAGGTCATAAACTATTTCATTATTTTTATAATAAAATGAACAAAATGTGATTATTCCACAAATTCTGTAAAAATTATACAACTTGTTATGAGTTTTTGTCCACTGTTGGTCTTGACAGCAGAATTTACTAAATTTTTAAACCAATTCCTATTTGACTTTTCCTCTAAAACAGGTTATATTGCTGGTTTGAAATGTTTGATTTCTGGAAAAAGTGTTGAAAAAACCAAAAAGACAATCAAAGCTTTAAAGTTTTTATGTCATACGAGTTATTACATGAAGGAAAATGTAGGAGTTTACACACTTTTGTTGCTTCCCTTCGTGAAAATCTACTAAAAGATGAAGACTGAACTCAGATTTTCTTTCAAATTGAACATTGTGTCAGCCTCAGAGGTTTATTTCAGTATTCCCACAGGGCAGAGCTGCTCAGAACGAGTCCGTCTCCTTTGAGGGTTCCCCCCTGGTCTCCACGCAGGTATCTCCCGTTTTTGCCCCGGATGGCGAGGCGGCCGTGCTCCAGGAGCTCCAAGGTGAAATCCTCCGGGACCTCTCCGTCCGAACACACCAGCCCGGCTCCGTTCACGTACCAGAACCGGCCGTCCACGCCTGCAGGACAACCCAATGAGTAAAGCGGAGGGGGGAAAGTCATTCTTTATGAATAGGTGACCCCTGCTGACCTTTGATGTGGTAGGCCCCGCTGCTGAACTGCAGAGTGAAGATGTCGTAGACGGATCTGCTGGCGTCCAGCGTGTTGGAGTTCTTGTGGTGGCAGATGAATCCGTTCTCTCCTCGGAGGATCAGCATGGGTCTGTTGATGAGCTTCAAGGTGAGCTGCTCGTCTTCACCTGAGACACAACACAAACAACAACACTGTAAACAAACACAAACTGGGAGGAGGAGCTGAAGCAGAAGAGCTCACCGATGGAGTCACTGACTGCAAGCAGCTGTCCATTCTTCTTGGTGCAGATGTACTTCCCATTGCTGGCTTTCAGTGCCACCTTGTGGCCGAGCCACTCCAGTGAAAACATGGTGTTTGCTGACCTGCAGGAGAAGAAGACGACAAGATTTAAGTCGTGAATCCTGAACAAAAACACAATTTTATGTCTCGCGCTGACATGAATAATGAAATCAAGGCTCCTCAGCCAAACATGACTCTTCTGAACAAATAATAGTCAAATTCTGTCTTTTATTTTTAGATTTTTTTAACTTTAAAATAAAACAAAAGGTTTTGAGAGCTTTACCTCCTTAAAAATATCGTAGTTGATGTTCAAAATCCACATTTTTACAATAAAATTGCCCATAAATTTACTCCAAGAGGACCTTCTTTGACACAGGATGTATTTTATTTTGAAAGGAACTTGTGTACTGCTGTCAAAAGTAACATCAAATTGTAAAATTCAATTATTGCAAATATTTATAAAATATATTTGATAAAAAAGGACTTAATGACCTAAAAAACATATTTTTTTCTAAACAGTGATGCTGAGTTTTACTCCTAATTAAAAATGAGCCAAATCCTTTTTTCTGGACGATACCGATAACCAATATTTCCTGTGCAATTGTGGCCGATAACCAATATTTTCAAAGCCACATGTGACTCTTTAGCATTAAAGAAAAATCTGAATAGATGATATATTTGTCAATTAAATGTAGTCTTTTATTTTTAGATTTTTAAACTCACTTTTTTCATTTACAACTGTTAACTTCACAATAAAACAAGAGGATTTAAGAGCTTTACCATTCCTTCAAAATACACACATGTCAGATAACGAAGTAAAATGACGGTAAAAGGTTTAATTTTTATCGTTTGTCTAGTAGTTGATGTTCAGAATCTACATTTTTACAGTAAAATTGCTCATAAATTTACTGCAAGAGGATCTTCTTTGACACAGGATGTATTTTATTTTGAAAGAAACTTGTGTACTGCTGTCAGAAGTAAACATAATATTGTAAAATTCAATTATTGCAAATATTTATAAAATATATTTAATAACTTAATGACCTCAAAAACATATTTTGTCTAAACAGAGATGCTGAGTTTCTTTTTATTCATGTTGACTCCTGATGGGTGATATCAATTTTTCCGGACGATACCGATATCCGATATTTCCTGTCCAACTGTGGCCGATATTAGTCACCAATTTTTTTTGTTTCTTTATGCACAACTTTTCTTTTACTGTGCAATCATATTGTGCTTGACCTTTGTAACATACAACAAAGAATAACTTTAAAACTTTGAAAACATTTCTGAAATCCTTTACTGACTATTAGAAGTAACTGTAAATCATAAGATTCTTAGTTTCAAGGATCAATTAGGAACGAGTTTCCATGTCAAAAATAAA
Source organism: Oryzias melastigma (assembly GCF_002922805.2). Lineage (NCBI taxonomy): Eukaryota > Metazoa > Chordata > Actinopteri > Beloniformes > Adrianichthyidae > Oryzias > Oryzias melastigma. The sequence goes on from NC_050530.1 coordinate 2,655,202, forward strand.
GAACAATATCAGTGGAATTTTTTTAAAGTATCGGTTTGATACAGATAAAATCAAATTATCCAAATATCGTGCGATACCGATACTGATACCGATAAATATCGCCCATTCCTGATCTTCAGAATCTTTCTTTTCACTCACACTTCTGCAGCGTTGCTCTGGATGTCTCCGTGAGCCACCAGAGCCCAGTAGTTCCCCTGGCTGGAGCGAAACGTGCACTTCCTGGTGTCCTTGTCGATCTCCATCTGAAACGTCTCCATGTCGGTCTCGTCTTCCTGATTGGCAGCGAGACTCACGCCTGCGGGGGGCAAAGAAACGACTCGATAAATGCAACAGAAAAAAAACAATCATCTGAGAGATTTTCCACAGATGACCAGTTCAGGAAGGGATTTACTTTTTCTATGATGTTGCTAAAAGATTTGGAGTGAACGGGAAATGTTCAGTCAACGGAAAAATTGATTCTGATTTTTTTCTGATCTTTCAATTCTTAGCTTTATGTGTTAAATCGATTTTTTTTTTTTTTTTATAAATCGATGATTGATCTATTAAGCTTAAATCGGTTCAAATCGTTTTTAAACCAGCCCTACAACTCATCAAGCTGTAGGCCCCCACCGCAAAACTTATCCATCTCAAAACAAGTAAAAAAATCTAAAAAATATATATTTTTATTTGTTTTAAGTTAAAAAAAACTGCTAATAGGACTAGCAGAACTTTTTTATGATGTCAGATTAAATACATTTGTAACATGCTAGTATTTATTAGTTTTTCTTTTTGTGAAATTGGTGACGTCATATTTGGCGTTAAAAAAACAAGTGAGTATGGTGTCCAAACAGCTTCTAAAATTATAGTTCTTCACTAAAGGTTATAGTTTTTTAGAATTTAGGGGGTAGGGAGGTAATTCGGACATAGCCACTCCCTCCCGCTAGCTTATAGCACCTCACAAGCCCAAGCTAACATTAGCGTAGCGATAAATAAGAACAGCGAGCAATATCAGAGCTATCCAGTTTTGAGCCAGACGCCAGGTCAGACAAGGAAAATGAAGAGGGATCTATTGGTCTATGAGTGGAGGTTTCAGAATTGTAGCGGAGCAGGGAGACTGGGGAATCTCAAACCTGAGCCTTTTCAAACCGCTGGTTTTCAAAATCCAACAGAATAAACTCAGAAACAGTTTTAATCTTAAATAATTTTATATATGTTGTCTATGATGAGAAAAATGCTACAAGAACATGTTAAAAACTCAATTTTTATTGAAGTAGGCTCTAATAAATGAATAAAGTTCAGTGACCAGCAGCAGACGGCTAACACCGTTATTGAGCTGATTGATAAAAGTTACCCTTAACTATTACTTCATTCTGTTTAAACCCTGTAAGCTGCTTATATGGGAGTGATGACTAAACCGCTTCAGCCTGAAGTGGATTTCTAACAAACAGTGCAGCATTTTTGAGTTGACCAGTTGGTGAAACCAATCCACCGTATCTTTGTTCTATCTCTAGATTGTATTTGAACTTTATTTTAATCCATTAAATCACTTTTTTTCTTGTGTAATCCAGAAAATTGTAAAAGACACAGAAGGTAAACAAATGTTTGCTTCCCCGCCAGCAGATTGCTGGAGACTAAATCCTTAATTAGATAAATCTCAACATATCCACCAATACATTTACTTAATCTTTTAACACTAATCTCTGTGTCTCTTCCTGAGCTTTTCTCTGGTCAGCCCTTACCTCTCCCCCTCCCCTCACGCCGTAACCCCCGACTCCCTGAAGCCCCGCCCCACGCCGTTACCCCACCCAGAGTCTGCCTGTTTGGCCTTTTCACGGCGGGGCTCTGATATAATCAGCTTTCGAGGGCTGCCTCTCCAGTCCCTCAATCCCTCCGAATAAAAGATATGGAGAGAAACAGGAAATAGGAAGGGTTTTATGGGCAGGATGGAGATAATGACCAGCTCCAGAGCTGAAGACAAAAGAACCACGGGTGATTAAAGATGATAAAACATCTTTATCTCATGCCAGGCTCAAAAACACCCAACAACTGGTGTTAAAATCATATAAAACTGCAATAAAAGTTTAAGTATAGTGACGTTTTCTCTGTTTAGTCCCAACATTATTGGAGGCAATGCAACAGCGGCCCCTGCTACCAACGAATCGTTGAATGGCGTCTTGGCTTCTACCATTGAACCCGGTTTTATGGCTTTATGTCTTCTTCTTGGGCAGATAAGAGGCCATTGAACCCCAGCTTTTACAAATATAGGCAGTAAATCTCTCAGAGAGGCTGTTTAAGACAATCGGTTGTCCTGTTCTTGTGGCCTTTCTCTGAGTATTTCTTTATTCAAATTGTTGCGAATCAGCAGATGTAAATATGCCGTTGGAAAAACAGTCAATCAAGCTTCCTTCTTGGCTCCATTCTGGTGCATCCACTTGTAGACAACTGGAGCCAAGTAGGTCTCTGTTTTCCTCGTCTGAACTGGTGTCTCGGTTGGATAGCTCCAATGTTACTGGTAATGTAAGGTTGGGATTGTGAGGGGCTGTAAGCTAGTGGGAGAGTGTGCAAACAGATGGATGTTGGGAAGCAGGGGCGGCTTTACTCAGCACCAACGGTACTGCCCACATTTTAGAGGGGAATTTCTAATAAAATACTACCGCTATGATCTAGAAAATGTGTTTTTGATCCAGCCTGAAAATGACCACTGGGAATACTTTTACAAAAGATCAAAATACAATCGGAGTTGACTGAGAAGAGGCTTTTTTTGTCCTGTCCAGCAAATGAACCACATTTTGAGGCCGAGTGCCTCTTGATTTGGGCTCGGACCTCACCATACGACGCGATACATGGCTCACGATAACGATATCACTTTACTGCGATAATTGGTAAAAATAATCTCTAAAAACTCACACTATATAGAAAAACACATATTTTTAGGAAAATATATCCCCATTTATTTTTTAGCTTGAACACAGTCCTAATAAACAACTTGAGTCTCATTTTGTGCAACAAATAATAGAGACTTTGTTGCCGAAATCAGTAATAGTCTTTGACAAACACTGACACCAATTTAATTGGAATTATATGTAAAATTCAGTGGTAGTAACACCAGTGCCACTACTTAGTGTAGAATTATTGTAAACAACAATTAAATAATTCAAGAAGCTGCCAGGCACATTGGTGCAACGGTGCCCCCTATCGACCACCAAAGGAATATAATGTTTTACAGTCTCTTCAAACGACAATAAAAGATCAATTCTTGGTGAGAACCCATCGAGAATCAATCGCAGGACTAAATGTTGCGATATATCGCAATATTGATATTTTGGCAGACCCCTACTTTTGATGGTCATGTTTTATGTTTCTGTTTGTACAGACAGATGCCCTGGAGCAACCACCCACAAGCGTACTAGACACCCACCATGGGAACGGAGCGGGAGGGAGGTCACGCCTCCGCGGTTGAGGTACAAAGGGACAGAGGGCGAGCCAGGGTGTGCCAGGCAGGAAGACCAAGCCCCAACCACCCGAGACAGACAGCGATGCCAAGACGAAAGATGGTCCAGAAGCGAGCCAGAGCCACCCACGACCAGCCCACACTGCACCCCCGACAGTCTACCCGCCAGTCCTAAGACCAACAAGGGGAAGAGGCTGAGAACGGCCACCTGGCGGGGGGAGGGTGGACACCAAAGATTGGGGGTAGGGACCTGGGGTCGGCAAACAAGAGGACAGGACTCCAGTTGCTACAGACAATGATGGAAATGTTGGAGGTGGCCCAGTGCCCTGATGCAGAGAACCCCGTACACAACCAGAGGACATGGTCCCCCAGCTCAGATGTAATGGACTCCCCCACCAGGCAGAAAGTGGGCCGCCAGATCAGGAGTACAGGATCTTCGCGGACACCCCAGCCACACCGGCAAATCCAACCCGAGTCATGGTGGGCCACAGGGATGGCATTTTTGTGCATCTTGGCGCTAAAAGTAATTTTTGAAAACTTTACTTAAGTAAATGTTTGATGCTTTAACATAAAAACTACATGGTTTGTTTTTTTTTAGGTGGAAGTAGATTTATCACTCTTCTCCATATGAACTGGCATCATTCTCCTCTCGGACTCTTATGGGTAGTGTGGAACGTCAAACGCCCTCTTCTGGCCATTTGGTCCCTTAACCTTGAACACCTAGTACAGGGGTGTCCAAAGTCAGTCCTTGAGGGCCAGCTTCCTGCTGGTTTTCCAGAAACCCTCCCTTATCTACCACTAATTACCTGGATCAGGTGTGTTTGGCCAATTAGGAGCTTCAATGGCAGGTTGGTTTAAAAACATGTAGGACGCCGGCCCTCGAGGACTGACTTTGGACACCCCTGAAGGACCTAGAACCTCCTCTTGGACTCATACCCTCAAGTCAATCTACCTCAGCTGTTTCTGAACAGAAAACTCCCTCTACGTGATCTCTGGACATCATCATCAATTTTTATACCTTCCACAGTTTACACCACATTGTCACTTTACACTTTTGACTTCAACATTTCATAGCTGTGTATACCATATAGTAGGCTATGAAGTCATATTTTCTCAAGGACCAGATTGTTGTAGTAATTCTTCTTTCTTACTGCACCTTAAACCAAAAAGGTCATTCCTGCTACATATTCAGAAAATCTGTACGCACCTCGTCCACGGCGAAAATGAATCTTGAGTATAGTGACTGACCCTCCCCCCAAAATTGATGACATCACAGCATCACCCATCAAAAAATGAATAGGAGCAACATTTCTTATGTAATTCAAAGTCAAATAAAAAGCCAAAACATATGTGTCAGAGACGTCCAGAGGAAATGTTGAAATTGTCATGGGATATCACAGGACCTTCAGCTTGGCAGCCATTTTGTGGCAAATTTAATATTTTCCCAAAATATGGGACAACTTTTGTTTCCCACACACAATGCCACAAGTCTAAAAAGTCCTCCGAAGGATTTCAATCTATTACCTCCTAACTTATCGAACCTCATTCGAAAGCTACTTGAGAACAATGTTGGTAGTAGAAATTTTAGTATTTTAACGACATTAGCGTGGTGAGCTTGCAAAAGTAGTGCTCCCCTGTATTTCACACATTCTTTTTTACTGGAATATTGTGAAATTTTAATACATGAATCGAAGCTGAACGAAACAATATAAAACACGTTATCACTGTATTAGAAATATGGGCGTGGCTAGCAAAAAAACACAGTTGCTAAGGAAATCCAAAAGTTTACTTGGCCCGATTCTTCTAAAAATGACATAGATATTTTCGTTACCCCAAGATGACCAAAAAATAAAATGGTTGCTATGGAGATAAACTAACTAACAAGCCACCATTTTGAAAAAATATTTTTGTATTAATTGGTCTTGCAGATTTGTACAGGCTGGGGGAGGGGCGTGTAGCAGTTGCTCAGCCAATGAGAACTGGTCAAAGGGGGGTGGGGAGGACAGTTAGCATCTGTCCTTGAAATAACTTTTAAAAATTAATTACTTATACTTTTAAACAATTTTTATACTCACTGCTCTTGCACTTAGACCTTATTGGATAATCTTCCAATTCATTTTACTATGTGTATAATTAGAATTACACTTTAATTTTATTGACTCAATAATATCACACAGAGATCATAAATGAAAGAACAATTGATCATATAGATAATAGCCAAAATCCAATCTAAACAGCTGTTCTGAGTGAGGACGATTGTGGTTAGCATTTAGGATGTGGGAGGGGCCAACAGCAGCCCCAGCTACCTGTGAATGATTGAATGTTCAAACGTAGTCACATAGCTTCTACGGGGTGCATTTGAACCCGCTTTTATAGCTTTATGTCTTCTTCTTGAGCAGATAAGAGGCCATTGAACCCCAGATTTTCCCAAATATGGGATGTAGGCCGGACAAACTCACCTGGCAGTCGTTGGAAAACATCCAGTGAGGCTGTTTTAGAGCTTAACATTTGACAATCATTGGTCCATTCATCTAAACTATGTCTATTACTGTTTAGAGGTTTTATATTACTGCTAGTGGAACTTAAATGAATATGAGGTGAACTGGAGTTTACTCAACCCAAATCAGCAACTTGGAGATGTACGTAATCGTGATAAAGTGTAAAGGTTTGTCTTTTTAAAAAATGGGAGTCAATCGGAAATTTCTTGGTTCTCCCAGGTTGGATTCAGGATTTGAATCTTGAATAAATTGAAGACTAAATCTATGGAGCTACATTAGGGCCAATATTATTTGAAACTAAAATAAAACAAATTGAAAAAATATTAGTTCTTGGCCCAAAAAATGTAAAATGTTTTGTAAAATAAACGTAATTATTTTCAGCTTCAAATGTTCTGTTTTTTGGTTTGAAAACTCAAAGTTTCAAAACTTTTGACCCTGATGTGGCGCGCTGGGGCGGAGCTAACACAAAGGACCAATCAAAACTGAAGAGGGTGGTAACTTCAGTCCTGGTGCATTCACTGACTCTGAGAACTGTGATAATTACAGTCAGATAATGGCTGTTTTGTCTGTAAAGTCAGTAACAGAAAAATATTGCAAACATGAAGAAACCGGTGTTTACTGTGGGGCTCAAACTAACATTTCCTGCATGAGAAACAGTTAAAGTTCAAGCACATTAGCCATTAGGCCACAGGAGATGACCAATCGTATTTTAGCCATTTTATTCCAGCATAAGGATGTTTTTGATGCCTGTGTTTAACCCAGTAAGATGGCACTATGAACGGGTTAGAACAGTTTTGGACGCACAGTTTGTACGCGAGAAAACTCTGATTTTTACACCCGTCTTGGGACAAATTCAGACAATAAAGCCATTTTCTGACCGTAATTATCACTGTTCTCGGAGTCAGTGAATGCATCGGGACTGAAGTTACCACCCTCGTTGATTTTAATTGGTCCTTCGTCTTAGCCCCGCCCAAAGTTTTTGAAACTGAAATCTTTAAATTTGAAAAAAAAGAGCTGAGACTGAAAAAAAAGTTCTGAAATTGAATTTTTTTAATTTTGAAACCTAAAAAACAGAACATTTGAAGCTGAAAATAAGGATTTTTCTTTTAGTTTTGGACATTTTCCTTTTTTTTGGGCCATAGAACAATATTTCATCACAATTTGTTTTATTTGGGTTTCAAATGATTTTGACCCTAATATAGCTCCATATAAATCCTCAATTTAGAAACAAAACATAGGATTCATTTACTAAAATCAACAGTCTGCTACCCCTGCACAAAGAAAACATGGAGTTACAAACTGTTGGGGTTTTTGTGGTGTAATTAAAGCAGATTCTGGATATTTTGGGGATACTCACTGATAAATTAATATTTGAGATGGCAGAGATAAAACGCTTGAAAACTAAGATTGTCAGAAAAATATCCGTGTAGTTACAGTACATTTTACACTTTTTGTTTTATACATAAAAGCATTTTCTTAAGAGTTTCTTAAAAACTTAATGAAAAATAAACCTGAAATAAAGCTATAGCCTGCAGGTTGTTTGGAGTTTTAGTTCAAAGTTTATCAGGATTTTAATCCAATTTGCTCCTAAAACTTTTGGGTCATTTTGTCTTCATTGTAAATTAACTGAAGGGGAGAAAAGAGGACAATTTACAACAAAGATAACATGTTTATCGGCTCCTCTGATACTTTAATCACATCTTGTTCACACCTAATAAACTAGAGATCGCAGGTAAAATGATCATTGATCTTAAGAGCATCTGAAGCCTGAATCTAAGTCTTTCTACCACACAGGATGTGCCTGAGGGCCTATCACTCCCATTCTCTCTCATCCCGACTCAATGTCATGCTTTGTCTATCTGCTCCATGTGTCCATTTCACACTAATTCAACCCAGAAATGATCCTCAGACGGGACTCACCTGGGACCTCACAGTAGCTATCGGATAGATGAGATAAGAGGAAGGAGAGAAGGATGGAGGAAGAGAAAGACTCAGAAAACAGAGGGGAGAGGGATTGGATATGCTGAAATCCAAGCTGGCAGTCTGGAGATATCAATAGCATTGTTGATGAGTGTTTTCGTCACACGCGTTGGTCAAGCAAAAGAAGGAAGATGGCGCCCGCGATCACTGATTTAACAAAAAGACAAAAGGAAAAACCGCCACAGACAGATCTACTTCCATTGGTATCTGTGGAAAAGCTTCGTTTTGGATCAAAGCCTAGATTGAGCTCCATTTCCTCCCCATGTCCAACCTACAAGTCTGCAAGTGGGGCAGGCATAATTAATCCATCAGCGGTGGATGGCTCTGACATCAATTATTAATGGTAAGCTGATGCCACCGTCCCCGTGTCCCTCATTTTCATCTTTCTCACAGGCTCAACCTTCTAAAACTGCATTTTCTGATTTTAGTTGGGTGGTTAACAGATGCCTCACATGGTTTTAGTGATTGAGGAAAGTTTGCTTCTTTGTATTTCATCTCCACGTTGAGATCCATGATGAGACGAGCTCGTTCAAAGGAGATTTTCCAAATCAAATTATTCCGTTTGTGGAATTTAGCTAACATGTTAGCAGATCTTTCATCAAAATGTGTTTTTGTAACAAAAATAAGCATCTAAATGCTTAAGTATTCCACAAAAAAAGCAAATTGTTCAACTTTGCTTCCAAAATGGTTTTATTGGCCACTCAGAGGCTGGGCGGATCAGGGTTGGACTCATAGCTGGACTCTGGGGGGCAGAAGTTGGAGTGCAGGTTGAGTTTCTGAAAGCAGACTCTCCATTGCCTTCCAGGAACAGAGGTCCTGACTCATTCATTATTCAGCCAGCTTCACTCGCTGCAGCAGGACGGTTCCGTTTTTGAGCAGGAGAAGAGGATAAACCTTTTATTTACCAGGAAAAGTGCAGATACGGAAGAAAAAAAACTACTTAAAAATGTACGAAGACGTACATGCTTCAACTCAGTATATGGATGCCAGAACGCTGTCTTTGCACTATTTTCTGAACTGATACTTTTTTTCCATTCATTGATCTTTTTTTGACCAAAATTCAAATTTTAAGCCAGTTTAGGAGCTCACACTGTTGACAAACATGGATGATGTACATCGATTACCCCTAAAATTTAGTTAAATCAAACCATTCCTTAGCCAAAAGTAGTTAGTTGTCCTGCAAGTAGTCTATAGACTGGAGAAAGAGGTAGCCAAAAGACAGGAAAAGTATCTTGAGAGTAAAATCAGTACAAAGTATGAAAAAAATACTTAACAATAGTATATAATAGGAAAAAAAATTAAAAAATTCCACACAAAGCTAAAAAAGCTAAGAAATAGATTTAATCGAATGTTATACAGCCCAATAATAAATCATTTTTGCTAGTTCTATACAAATAGTTTTTATTTTCTATCTAAATGTTTTTCATTTTGATAACAGTGACAAAACACTAGATATGCAGCACTGCATGTGATAATGCAAGTGTGAATGCTGTGAGCTGAATGTGGCCGCTGACGATACTAGAGGTATCCAAAATATTAGCTAAATGCTAAATTAGCAAAAAACTGGAAAAATGTCTATCTTTGCAAAAACAGCTAGGATAATGTTAAAATGTTGCTAATGCTAAATTAGCCAAAAAAAGGGAAAAATGTATTACTTTGCCAAAACAGCTTCCATAAGGCTGAAATGTTAGCTAAACGCTAAATTAGCCCAAAAAACGGAAAAATGTCTAATTTTGCCAAAATTAGCTAGCATAATGCTAAAATATTAGCTAAATTAGCCAAAAAACTGGCGAATGTCCCATTTTTGCCAAAACAGCTTCCACAATGGTAAAATATTAGCTAAATGCTAAATTAGACCCCCCCCCCCCCAAAAAAGTAAAAATGTCTACTTTTACCAAAAAGAGCTAGCATAATGCTAAAATATTAGCAAAATACTAAATTAATAAAAAAAAACTGGAAAAATGTCCCATTTTGCCAAAAGCTGCTAGCATAATGCTAAAATATTAGTTAGACTCCAAATTAGCCCAAAAAAAAAAAAAAAACTAAATTGGCGAACACAGCTAGCATGTAGCTGAAATATTAGCTAAATGCCAAATTAGCTTAAAAATGGAAACATTTCAATTTTAGCCACAACATTTTGGGGGGGCCGGGCCAAATGTGGATCTGGCCTGCAGGCTGTAGTTTGGGACCCCTGCACTACACAGTCTATACTTGCTATTCTTATACTCAAGTATTCCTATGAATATACGTTTTAATTGAGCTACTTTTTGTGCTAGGATTTAGAGAATCTCCTGCAATCAAAGCACGTCAGTGCTTCCCTGCGTTCACCCAGACTCCTTGCCAACTGCCTAAACTTTAATCATATTGAATGAACTAAAATGTCATTTTAGAGAAAGTTTGACTTTAGATTTAAAACAAACTTGTCCAATCACGCCTGTCTTAAGCATCAGAAACGAACAATAACCCCATAAAGCAGCATCAACGGCGTCTTCCTGCTCTGCATACTGATCAGTAAACAGTTGAGGCCAAACAGGACATGCTGGGAGGAAATAAAAATCACGTTTTCCCCATGAAATACAATCTTTTGCATTTTATCAAACACGTTCCCACAGATTGGAAAGCATCTGAATAAATGATGTTAATGTTGGCTATATTAAAGTTACTCTCCTTTTCATGTTGTCTTGAAATCAGCAATAATTAATGACGATCTGCATGCATACTGTTGGTGAGACTTCCATATTTACATGCATCCGTCATCAGATGTCACTTTCTGTTCCATAATGGATGGGAGCAGGTCAGCCTGTGTCAGCACAAGCTCATGTGCCCCCTCCCTTCTGTAGCTCTTAAGGTCAAACTTTGTCCATTTAATCAGCGGTTTGGAATTCTGCTAAGGTTTCCAGGAGGAAGATCAACGAGTCTGTGCGTGCTCGGCTTTAGGACCCTAGATTTATGCTCACAATGATCCTTTGTCTGGGTTTTCTTACCTTGTCGTATGGAGACGTATCGCCCGTTGGCTGCAATCAGAACCACTTGAGGGTGGCTCTCCACCAAGTCAAACAGTTCATCCTTGCCTGGTTTGGAGCACCTCCCAGATCTCAGGGTCCCAGTTGGCCCCATGGGGGACAGGTACTTCCCATCGCAGTCTTTGAAGGCTAGCTTTCCACACTTCAGCTCCAGCGTGTACTGCGTGGTCCTCTCCTTCTGAGTCAGCAGCTTCCCATCATTGCTGAGGAAGCGGCTGTCGCTGGTCTTCAGGCAGTACCTCCCATCCACGTAGACGATGGTCAGAAGGGCTCCCACTCCCCAGGGAATGTTCAGATCCACCGCAATTTCCCCGTCTTCCATGGAGAGGCGGGCGTAGCGCTTGCGGGCCACGGACAGCAGGTTGGCCTGCGGGTGGAGAGCCAGGTGCATTGCCCACAGTTCGGCGTCGGTGATTGCCTGAGCGAAGCAGGACAGGTAATCCCGAGATCCTCCGAAGAAGCGGAGGTACGGCTCAGACTGCAGGGCCCAGCGGCCATCAGACTGAGCCACGATGAGGAAACGGCAGTCAGAATTTTGGCCGTCAGCCTCGCAGGAGACTTTACCATCCTTGTCCGAGGCCAGGTAACGTCCCAGGTGACTGCGTAGGTACACCACCTGGGTGTCTTGGTGGTCTTGCTCCAGCATCCATATCTGCTTCTTCTTTAGGCTGGGCGCTGATGCATTCAACTGAGAATCAAGAACGCATTCTTTTGACACAACTTACCAAAACAACCCCAAATAGCGATCAAACAAGAACCGGCTCACACAAATTTACCTTAAAACCAAAGGCCTCTGCAGTGAGGTATCGACCCTCGTGGTTGATCAGACCAAACTGCAACTTCAGGGGGTGGTTGCCATTGGCGGGCATCTTCACCTGTGGAGGTAGCGGGGTCGAGAAAAGTGAAAACAACTTAAAAAACATCTTTTGAGCTATTTTGATGCAATTTTTAGGCAAAATCAAGAACATTTCTCAGACATAACTTCTGCAGAGCAGCAGTAATTCACTAAATGGTAGGAGGGCGTATACTTGTTAATAAACTCTTTTCTACCTTCCTCGATGGCCCAAAGTGTTTTACAGTCACACTCACACAGTGATGCCAAAACACTGGCACCAACCTATAACCACCACAAGCAACTCCAAGTTAGGGTTCAATGTCTTGTCCAAGGACACCTCCAATGTCTTGTCCAAAGACACTTCCAATGTCTTGTCCAAAGACACCTCCAATGTCTTGTCTAAAGACACCTCCAATGTCTTGTCCAATGACACTTTCAATGTCTTGTCCGAAGACACTTTTAATGTCTTGTCCGAAGACACTTTTAATGTCTTGTCCAAAGACACTTCCAATGTCTTGTCCAAGGACACTTCAACACATGGGCGAGCAAGGTGGGAATTGAACGTGCAATCTTCTGACCAGAGGTTGACAGCCCTACTGGAGTCCCACATAAGCCTTCCCTCATTTCCCATCATCCATAACTGAGAGCTCTCTGTTTACATGCTCTCCTACTATCTTACAGCCTTTCATACTTTGCAACCTGATGCTACGTTCCCACTGGGCTCGGCAACCCTCGTTCAAGAGACCACATCCAATGAAAAGTCTATGTAAATGCACGTTTCAAAACTCACGTTCATGTGTCATTACATAAGATTTTAAGATTTTATCTCGCTAAATCAACTTTTTGAGCTTTTAATGTTAATTACTCAAAGAAATATTTTGTTCCATTCATGCAACATTTGTCCAAAACCATGCTCTCTAAGCACCAGCCCACGAAAATTAGTGGTTTCTCACACTGTGATGTCACAAAGTGAGGAGAGCCCCTTCTAGGAAGAGACACGCCCACTTTCTCCATGGAGCTAGCTGTAATCCTTTTATATGCACAATATGCACAAACATCTTTGCAAAAGTTCAGATCTTGTTTATTTTTTGTGGGAAAAACACAGACACGCTTCTAAAGGCAAGATTTAGGATGATGTCACGAAATGGGGGTCACCCACAAGGAGTGAAAGGCGGAGCCTCAGAGATCAAGTTGTCTTACTTCCTGTTAGGAAAGGAGCTCACAAAAATATTTTATAAAAAATTAGTCCTTTAGTGTGCCAAAGGTAATATATGCTCATGGATATAGTTTACTCTAAAAGGCTTTAGAATAGTATGATAGTCCTTTTAAATAAGATTTCTGGCTCAACATACAAAACGTAGCCATTGAACCCACTGTAAACCAACTCAAGCGTGACCAATCAGAGACCCAGATTTGAGAATAACGAATGGGTAGAGTCCTTTTTAATTTACAGAGATGCCAACCCATGAAAATCATTCAGGAAGGAGAAATTAATAATAGTAATTTGTGCCTGGACGTAATAATTCAAATCTCTCATAAATTGGAGTTGATAAATTGGACTTACATGGATCTATAACATGTGGATGGATCAGAATAGAGCGGAGCAGGGAGCTTGTGTCCATGTGACAAACATAATTTTTTCATCTTGATCTTGATTCACAATCAGAAATGCAAGTTTGAGCTTAATTTTCTTAATATATGTTCTCCATCAGAAAATTACTAACAGAACATGTTTAAAAACACACACAAAAAAAAAAAAATTTTAATCGGAGTGAATCTTGAAGAAATTAAAAAAGGAAAAAAAATAAATGGATAATTATTCTAGTTAGATTTTAGGTATAACTACAGTAGGATTTGTAATTAGTGAGGAAAAAATATGTCATAATGATAAAATGCAAAAGTTGTCAAAGCTGGCAATCAATTCATTAAGGTGCAGTGCATAAAGCACTCCCCAAACCACAAATTCCTCCCTCCACTCTATGCTTCATTATTCTTTTTTCCAGCCACAGGCTCCTAATTTACTTACTGCGGTTTTGTGGCTTCTCTCTGCTGTTCCTACAGCTCTAATTCCAAGCTCCCAGATTTAAGAGGCTTCTTCCACCGGGCGTCCTCTTGTAATTCTCTCAACTTCTTCCTCTCTTGCTGACTCTTCCTCTCTGTTATCTGCAGACTCCGTGCTTTAATCAGTTTTAGGATCTCTCCTTAGTCTCACTCGAGCTGCATCCCTTCTTTCCCGTCTTCTCCATGGGTCAAACATCGGCGTCAAACTCAAGTTTGGTCAGCAAAGGAGGACATCCTGCAGTTCTTGGCTTTTTCCTCCCCAACAGCTGAAATCATCCCCTCTTGTGGCTCCCATCCCCTCCTCTCACGACATTTTCCTAACCTGCCATGAGTTTGCTTCTCATCCTCTCAACAAATAAACTCTGCACTTCACCTCTTTGCTCCACACACAAAACGCCGCTCACGTTGCAGCGGGTAACCAGAGCGCTCCCTGAGCCTGAGCGGCTCCCCTTACCTGTCTGTGGGGGGGGTTTGGTTACACACCTTCTCTGATTGCAAAGTCCGAATGAGAGCCTCGTCTGAGAGTGTGGGGGGGGCTGAGCATCGGAGTTTAAGAAAGGCGGAAGGATGCTGAGAGGGCAGCAGGCTAATCAACAGAAGGGGTTTGAATGATGTGTAATCAACCCTCCCAATCAGCCGATTATATATCCTCTTTTCAGAGTAAACAGTCGTGTCTGTTCCTGAATCCATCTAATCCCTAAACCATAATCTACTGCCCCCAACCCCCTCCTCGGCTGGGATACATCTTCTCGCACACAGAGGTCAATGGGCGCTCTCGGGGTTCGCAGCAAAAACAACCAGACGTTTGCTTTTCCTGGAACGCAATCACGGACTCTGACTCTGAGCGCTTTACACCAACATACAGGAACCAGGATGGTTGTTTGTGCCGTAAACTCAAAATGAAGTCAACAAGTGTGCTATTTTACCTCCGCTCCCATCCTTGTTGATTAATAATGTCCTGATATAAAGTCCAATAATATAATTTTAAGAGCATCCTTGACTTACAAACTACTCTCTCTACCCATTAGAAGAAAAACTCCCCATCTTTGTCAAAAAATTATACTTGTAATTAGGGCTGCCACGATTCGTCGACTAATCGACTATTAAAATAGTCGACAACTAATTTAATAGTCGATTAGTCGTTACTTAAATGGAGTCAGAGTGTAGTAAAGTTGAAAGTTATAATGACATTCTGCTAGCTTTGTGGATTATTTTGGTATTTTTTTAACGTTTTTAGGCTGTTTTGGAGTTTAGCTAATATTTCTGCTACATGCTAGCTGTTTTGGCTAATTTACGCTTTTTTGAATTTTTGGGGGCTATTTTGGAGTTTAGCTAATATTTAACACTAGCTGTTTTGGCTTTTCTGGGCTTTAAATGTTTTTGTACTGTTTTGGAGTTTAGCTACTATTTCAGCTACACGCTAGCTGTTCTGGCTAATTTAGGATTTTTTAAAATCTTTTAGGCTATTTTGGAGTTTAGCTAATATTTCAGCTGTTGCTAGCAGTTTTGGTGAATTTAGACTTTTTTGTTTGTTTTTTTTAGGCTATTTTGGATGCTAGTGTGAATGCTGTGAGCTGAATTTGGCCGCTGAAGATGCTAGTGCTGATAGCTGAAGAAGCTGAAATTGATAGATGAAAACGCTGAAGGTGTTAGCCAGCTATAATATTAGCTAAATGCCACATTAGCCTAAAAACTAAAAAAAGAACAAAAAATATTATGTAAAATAGCTGAAGTTCAAATTATCCTAATAAACTGTAAAAAAGCCTAAATTAGCCTAAACAGCTAGCCTGCAGCTTCAATATTAGCTAAACTCCAAAACAGCCTAAAAAAAACTTAAAAAGAAAAGGCTAAATTTTCCAAAACAGCTAGAATGTAGATGAAATATTAGCTAAACTCCAAAAAAGCCTAAAAAACTAAAGAAAATGCCTAAAGTAGCCAAAACAGCTAGCATGTAGCCGAAATATTAGCTAAACTTAAAACCTTAATTAGCAAAAACAGCTAGCATGTAGGTGAAATATTAGCTAAACTCCAAAATAGGCGAAAAAATCTTAGTAAATGTCAAAATAGTCCAAACAGCTAGCAGAATCCCATTTGTTTAAGCTTTAAAACCATAATAACAAAAAGGCAGGAATATTATTCCAGAATAAATCAACTTAAACCTCAAATAACCTTAATATTTTACTCTCCTTAAAAATATAAATTCTCAAAATTATACAAGTAAGAAATGAGCTCAAGATAACTTTTGGGCCATTAATAACAATAAAATAAAATGATCTGGAGGGCCGGATCCGGCCCCCGGGCCTTGACTTTGACACATGTGCTCTAAAGCAAAAGGAAAACAGACATTTTATATCTTTTTTTAACCATGACTATAAACAGAATGATGACAAACGGGTCAAATTTGCAATAAAAACAACTGATCATCATTCTTCAGGATTCATTCGACCTACAGAGGGCATCCCAGTTCTAGGAAGTCCAACTCCAAATCAAAGAGGATTGAAAATGAAGCTCACTTGTTTTCTTCTATTATGAGATTTTGAGAACTTAAAATAACAGATTTGCACTAAAATGGAAATCAGATTTTTACTTTTGGATCCTCCTGACTCGTTTCTGCAAAATCTAAACAAAAATCCATCCTGTAAGAGAGAAGAGAGGGAGGGGCGAGCCGGCCCGTTAAAACCCAAAAAGTCATTTACTGTTATTGTCATCATTGCTATTATTTTCATTACTATAACTGTTATCACTATTACTGTATTTCCTCCTCGTGTGTATCCTATCCCACGCATCATTAGCTCGCTCTCTGTGGCCCCTGGGGGCTGCGTCATCGTCTGCTGATGTGCCGCCGCCGCCGCCGCCGCCGCCACTCCTCCTCCTGCTGTCGGCACCGACGCCTGTCGATAGCCAACCAGATGTTTTTTTTTTTCTTCTGGGACAGCGGCTGTGCCAGGTTCACCGTGGCAACCGTGGGATGGTGCTTTAGAAGCCATTACAGCGATCCTCTGATGACACTCAAATAGCTATCATTACACCTCCTCCAAGGAGACGCAGAGATGGGGAGGAGGGAGGATGAGAGGTGAGAAGGGAAAAAAAAGGATGGCTCGCAGGGAAAGAAAGAAAGGAGGTGGTAGCCAGGCAGATGGGAGAAAGAGAGGAGAAGGGGATGATGGTGGGAGAGGGGTTAAGGGTGCGCGCAGACAGAGGCGGAATCTGCAAATTACACAGGCAGACATGGATGGGAAGTGTTAAAGAAATACACGGGAAGAGATGGAGGCGACGGGAAGAGGAGTCGGGAATTTAAAAATGACCGTTTCTGAGTTAACAGCCGCCAGCCCTTTTCTACCCTATTAAGTTCTATTCTGCCATTACTGGGGGCTGCGGGGTGCTGCCTCGTACCCCACGGTGCACCCCCCCATCTTTAACAGACACATTTTTCCATACTCGTCTGCCTCCTGGTCTGATCTCTTGTGTTCAGTTCATTTCAAAGAGTGAAGGAGAGACTCTGGTTGGATGCCGCCGTGCCGTGTCCTCCTTTAGTTTGTATTTCCTGCACCATTTCAGGACATTTAAATTGTGTTTTTAGCATCTTTTTGTAGTATTTTATGAGTATTTCTTTAATCAAATTGAATCAGGAGCAGGCGAAAATGGGCGGGGCCACAAGCTTCCTGCTCCACCCCATTCTGATGCAGACAAATAGATCCATGAACGTCTTCATTTTCCTCATCTGAGTTCGTCTAGCTCCAAACCGTACCCCTGGATCGCTCCAATATCGCTTAGCAAGCTAGACAAACAGATGGATGATGGGAAGTGGGGGCGGGCTTACTCAGTGCCGACAATCCCACCCATAACTCTAATGAACTCCTTGGATTATGTCTAAAAACGACATAATTATAAATACAAGCAGGGCCGGACTTAACATTTTTTGGGATAATAGGGGATTACCTTGGGCCCCCCCAACTCCTTGGGGCCCCCAACCAAAAGTGTCTAAATAACAATAATTTCCACATCCAATGTTATACAAGTGTTTCACAAAAAACATCAAACCACTGAAATGGAACGAGACAGCTTGTGTGAAAATGTTTGGTACTCCCCCACCAACTCCAACAATGGAACATTCCAGTGATAGCAAGCTAAAAGAGACTTTTCAGAAATAAAAACAAAGAAATAAAGATTCGATTAAAATGGTTTATTTAAAACAAACATACATTACATCCAGAAACATGTCAGACATTGGATAACTAGAGCTTGAAAGGGAGCGAGGAAGCGAACTTATATAATCCCACCCGGCTCGACCTAACCGTTTCCTTTATATGATTTGTCAACATCCGGTTCAGGACTTATGATCAAATATTTATACCCTACAATCAAAGACTTGGGTTGTTAAGAATCCTTAAGTGAGAATCGATCATATGTATGCAAGTAGATATAACTAATTAAAATAGGAAGAGTTATAATAGTAAAAAAAAAAAGAAAAAACGTAAGGGAAAGCAAAATATTTGTTGCTACACTTCCTAAAGTGCATGAAAACTGAACAGGAAAAAGAAATGTTATGAAATAAAAAAAATGTAAAATTGTGAAAAAATGTTAAAATTTCTTAAGAACAAAATCTTAATTACGAGAAAAAATATATAAAATTCAATAAATTATTTTGAAAAAATGTCCGTGCAAAATTGCAACTTTAAATCTTGAATTTGTGCTTTTGTTCCGGTGAAATGCTGACTTTATTCTTACACTTTTATATTTTTTTCCTTTCATAGTGACCCTAACATTCATAATGATAAGGAACAGAAAAGGACAGTAAAGGTAAAGGTGGTGGGGGCAGAAAATTGACATTTTGAGAATTTTGCTTTTAAACTAATACCACTCCATAATGAACTTTTTATTAAAATAGTTTTTTGTTTTTGTTTTGTTTTTTTCCTTCCTCAGTAAAACTTGACTGAAATAATTTATTAAAACACTTCAGATGTTTGCCCGGGGCCCCCAAAACTGCAGAGTGCGGCCCTGAAATTTTATCAAAAAGATTATTGGTTAACAACGATAACAACGATTCGATTCATGTAATATGATTCATTTTGATCCGATTTATCAATCCTCTACATTAGGGGTGTCAAACTCAATCAGACAAGGGGCCAAAATCCTAAACACACCTTAGGTCGCAGGTCGAACAGGATAAACATTTATTGAACATTCTAAAACTAAATTTTTAAAACTTTAAAACCGTAACTTTTTAACATATTATGAACTAGATATATAGGATTACCTGTGATAATGCTAGTGAGAATGCTGCGAACTGAATTTGGTCACTGAAGATGCTGAAATTGATAGATAACGAAAAACGCCTAAAAACAGCCTAAAAAACATTAAAGAAAAGCCAAAATTAGCCAAAACAGCTAGCATGTAGCTTAAAAAAGAGCTAAAGTTCATAATATCAAAAAGAGGGAAAAAAATACGTTAATTAGCCAAAACAGCTAGCTATTAGCCTAACTCTAGAAACAGCCTAAAAAACGTATAGAAGCCTAAATTAGCCAAAACAGCTAGCATGTAGCTGAAATATTTGTTAAACTACAAAATGAACAGAAAAACAAACAGAAAAAGCTGAAATTAACTAAAACAGCTACCATGTAGCTGAAATGTTAGCTAAACTCCAAACTAGCCAAAAATCTTAGTAAATGCCAAAATAGTTCAAAAATCTGGTGAATGCCAATTTTTAAAACTTTAAAATCGTAACTTTTAACATAATTATGAACTAAATATATAGCATTACCTGTGATAATGCTAGTGTGAATGCTGTAAGCTGAATTTGGCCGCTGAAGATGCTAGTGCTGATAGCTGAAGATGTTGAAATTGATAGGTAAAAACGCCTAAAAGGACCCTAAAAAAATAAAAAATAAAAAAAAGCCTAGATTAGCTTAAACAGCTCGCATATAGCGAAAATTTTAGCTAAACTCAAAAATTAACTAAAAAACAAAAAAAAGGCCAATTATTAGTCAATTAGCCAAAACAGCTAGCGTGTAGCTGAAAAAAATAGCTAAACTTAAAAAAAAGAAATAATAAAAAAAGAGAAAAAAAGCCTAAATCAGCCAAAACAGCTAGCATGTAGCTGAAATATTTTTTTAAACTAGCCTAAAAAATCTTGGTAAATGCCAAAATATTCCAAAAAGCCAGAAGAATGCCAATTTTTAAAACTTTAAAACCCAAACTTTTGAACATAATTACGAATAATAAAAAGGCAGGAAAGTTATTCCAGAATAAATCAACTTAAACCTTAAATAACTTTTAATATTTTACTCTCCATAAAAATATAATGTCAAAATTATACAAGTTAGAAATAAGCACAAGATAAAACTAGGCCATTAAAACAATTAATTAAAATGATATAGAGGGCCGGAACCGACTTTGACACATGTGGACTACATATTTAGCCAAAAATTAAACCAGTTTGACTCAGAGATAATCTGTTTGGATCGTGGGAAATGAACTCGATTCATCGATTGATCCGACACCCCTAAGCGTCCATTTTCATTCCTTCTATAAGGAGAACATGTGAAGTCGACTCCAGAACTTCATCGCCTAATGATTCGTTTCTTAAGTCTAAATAAACATCGAAATTCGCTCCACCGTCAGTGACTCAAAAATAAAAAAAGACAATGTTCTCTGAGAGAAAAATGTGTCACAAGCTTCTGTTGTTATTGGAGTAGTGCTTTCACATCTCACTTCGTACCATCCCTCTTCATCACACTTCTCTCTTCTTGACACACTTTTGGGATAAAGGACGGGGTGAAGAACTGTCTGGGACAAAAATGGAAGCATGATAGACAAACTAATGATTGAATACATTTAAAAAATACATTTTTATTTAAGATTTTGAGCTGAAATCAAAGAATCTGCAATACCCAAAGTCGCCACTAGGAGGCGGTGTAGGCCTAATGATGCTTTTCTAATGAGACGGCAGCCTGTATGGATTTTGGAGGTCGCAAAAAACGAAAGAGAAGATTGATGCTTGGTTTGTCAGCGTTGGTGCCTGTGGGACTGCATAGCATAGGAGGGAAGGACTGTAGCGCTATTTAAAATGGCTGCTCTTAAAAACTTATTTTTAAAATGATTCGGCTATATTTACAAATCCACACATCCTTGCAATTCAAATGTCCTCACCTTTATAAGTCATGGTGTGTCTGACAGTGTGAATGTGGGTTTTTCGTGTGCTTTTCAGTCTCCTAGCATGCTGACTTGATTATAATCAAGGAAGCGCGCGCTCAAAAAGCCTTCAGAAACGTCTCTGGTCGCCTCATGTGTTCCGGTCTCCACTATATTATCCGTCCCTTAGATGTGTCTGAAAAGATGCTTTGAAACGGCGCGGATTAACTGATGTATTGCGTTTCTAAAAACAAACCGCCTCTGAATCATTCATTAATTCACATTTGGCTATTACAGAGCGGGTTTGTGCTTTATGGGGAACGCGGCGCCTTCTTGTGTGGCAGGAAAGAGTTAATAGCGATGGGCTCAACGTGATGAGTGAAGGAGGGGGAGGGGCTCTGAGAAAAAACAGCCAGCCAACCCGCGTCGAGATTAACACCTTGCGGGCCCGTGATTGGCTGACAGCCGAGTCGTTGTCGTTTGGAGCTCAAGCCCCACGTGGGGGCAGGACTGAGCGCGACGCTCTCGTTGGTCGACTCCTCGCGGAGCGGCCCCGCCTTTAAATAAGCTCGCCTTCTGATTGGTTACAGTACACAAATCAAACATTCGCAAAGCTCCTC
This sequence comes from Oryzias melastigma, assembly GCF_002922805.2. NCBI lineage: Eukaryota > Metazoa > Chordata > Actinopteri > Beloniformes > Adrianichthyidae > Oryzias > Oryzias melastigma. Next base: position 2,676,780 of record NC_050530.1, read on the forward strand.
CCCGTCTGTGCTCGCCTTGTTTTTCCGCCCGGGAGGAAAGGCAATATCCCAGTCGCGCTGCCTCTGCCACCGTCGTAACACATCTATCAGGAGTCGCACGACCTCAGATCAGACATTTTCTCCGATTTGGCCCAAAATTACATAAGAAACACGGTTACCTGATGTAATATTTACCTAGACGTTAACCCAAACGTCCTATTGTCTTCACTTTATTACCGTTTTCTCTTTTTACGACACTGTCTCCATGTTTTCTGACCGTGGACACTCGCTGCAAACAGACCCACATTCACGGCATCCGCGATGATCTACTGCTGGATATCTCTGTGACTCCAAACGAAAATTAAATTTAAAATTTAGAAGCTGTTAAAATCTACTTCTGGAACAAGAAAAAGTGCACAAAATGTAATGAATTTATGCAACAATTTTCATATCAAATGATATTTTTCAGAAAGCTTTTAAAACGAGGAGCTGTATTGGGAAGTGAAAAAAAATTACCATTAGATTGGTTCAAAATTGTTTCAGAACTTCCTTAAAAATGACATGCAAAGTAGCTGGATGCACACCAACATTTTGGTCAGTATTAAAGTTGTTTTTTCAAGGCCAGTTTTAAAAATAAAAGGACAATAAGTGGCCATGTTTGTTTGTGTTTTTTTACATTTGTGGTGCATTTTTAAGAACGCGGTTTTGTAAATGCGTATTCAGCAGGTGGTGTTCACACCGGACCAGCGCCAGACAAGCTGATACTGGTAGGGAGAATTCATTTATTTTTTAAGTGTTTTTACAGTTTATTATATTAGCGCTCGTCCGCCACCTACAATAGGTATAGGCTCGGAGCAAATCTCTCTCCAGGCCTTTTTGTATTCTCATCTCTGTTCCAATAAATGTCCATCTTGGAGTCGTATTAATCCGTCCGGGCACAAACTGCCATTATTAATTTCTCCTTTGTGATCCGTTTGGTACTTTCATATTTTGAAGCGAACGCTTCCCATACCTCACTACCAAATCCGAATCCTTGATTGGTCACTGTTGCATGTCCGCGATTAGGCGTGAAAATGTTTAACTGGTTGAACTTTCAGCACGCCTGATTTGTATGTGGAGCCTGTGGCTGAACTTAAAAAGTTCCCTAGCGACGTGCAATCATCAGAGTATGAGAAACTCTGGTTTACGCACGTTTGCGTAGACTTTTCAATGAAAGAGATCGCTTACACGTACACTGACACAACTGGTGTGTAAACACCTTTACTTCCAATGTGGAGGCCGCTTCAGTTCAGCCCCCTTGTTAACTATTGGTGTAGTCTATTTTTTGCGCAAGCTGCAAGTGATCCGGGTCAATCCTGGCAGGAAGTTATACCAAGACAAATTAAAAAAATTGAGTCCATTTTCAAATTGTAACCAATGGTGGGCCCCTTGTGGGTTTGTCCACGGGTTCCATGGTGACCCCACCTTGCCTACATGGGCTTAGGTGGGGACTCGGTGGTCTGAGTCCCTATGCTAACCAGCTGCGCAGTGGACAGCGTAGCTCAAGCCAGTGTGCTTAAACACAGGTGGGGCCACCATGGAACCCACTTAGGGCCCACCAATTCACCCCAAATGTAAACCATATGGGGCCCTCATTGAAATGTTCGCTGGGCGGTGTGAACCCAGCGCAAACCTGCCCTCATTTCCCATCATCCATCTGTTTACATGTTCTCCCGTTAGCCCCTTGGGCCGCCAGCGTAACATTACTGGTGCAACAAAAATGGCGGCAACATTGGAGCTATCCAGCCGTAGAGTTTGGAGCCAGACGCCAACTTGCTTAAGGAGATCTACAAGCGGACGCATCGGAGTGGGAAGTGTCGCATCTCCCGATTTACAACAATTGGAATAAAGAAACACAAATTTAAGCTTAATTTTCTTTAAATCATGAGAAAATTTCCAACAAGTACATGTTCAAAACACCTCAAACATAACTTTCAATTTGCCACATTTGTTTGTGGTCGATTTTAAAAAAAATTACATGTAAGAATAAAGACAAAAAAGTTTTGATTCGCCCTGCAAAAGCATCCTGCCGATGACTCACTCTTTCTTCATCTCATCCCTTCATCCTCTTAGAATCTCCTGTCCATTCAGCTCACCTCAGAATCGAGATCAGTCAGCTTTTTCTCCCCTCATCCCTCGCCGGCGCCGCGCTGAGGATTTAGCTTGCTCCTGATCCAGCGGCGGGCTCGGCGGCCCGCTGCAGGAGGGGGAGCTGGGCCTGGAGGGAAGAGAGGGGGACCACCACCCCCCCACGTGCGCTTAGCAATTGTTGTCGTGGTGATGGTGGCCGTAGTGGTGGTTGCCTGGGAGATGGCGGTTGCTTGTCTGACCTGTTCCCCCTCGTGCTGTCACCAGTGTTATTGATGCACGCCGTTGCTCTTCATTGTGGGAGTGCAGGAGGGAGGGCACAGAGGACAACGGTTAATGAGTTCAGGAGGAACGGGGAGTCTCCTCTTTCTCCCCCCCCTTCATTTCTTTCTTGTGCATTAAGAATGCGGCTCACCCATGATCCATCACGGCAAAATACACTCCAAGACGCACCGTGCACGCAGCAAGAACCGCGTTGACGGTGCACACTCACAATGCATGTTCTCCCACACCTTTACTTGAACAGCTTAACTGACTCATTGGAACCACTCCTTTCAATCTCACTTATGTACACACACACACACACACACACACGGATGCTGCCCTGCTGTTATGCCTGAAGGTAGGAGAGCCAGCAAGATTAATAATGACCCCTGACTCCCCATGGGCCGACCCAAATATACACAGTTTGGAGAGAGTGAGAGCAGCGCCAGCGCAGTGTTGTGGTGTTTAGCACTGCTGCCCCACAGCAAGAAGGTTCCGCCTTGAATTTCGGCGCTGCCAATAAAACCGTTGAGGATTTGTATCCCGCTTCCAGAAACGTGCACGTAGAGTTGATTCGCCGTTTGGAGCAAATGTCTTCTCATTTTCTCAGTGGATGCCCCGCCTCTTCTGCGGCCAAAACTGAGGACCGGGCCGCCCCCTGGAAGGAAAACTGTGGGGATTGAAAAGCGATAAATTCAAAAGGTGAAGCTTAACGTGGACGGAAAACCGGAAACAAAGACAATGTATTCCGTTTGGAGAGCGATGAGGAAAGTAAGAGAGGAAGAAAAGATGCAAGGTCAAATGTACAGCTGCTCATGACTGATGGTGGGGGAAGAGACGGCGTGTCAACACACTTGACGAATTGAAATTACCCATCAAATCAAGTGTTTTATATAGATATATAGCATCCAGACTGTATTTGGAGAATGAAATAAGAAAAATTTATTGTGTCATACGAAAAAATACAAAAAAAAGCTATTATATTTTATTTTGGTTGAAGATTGAAAGACACCAATTGTAACCATTGACTGTATATGAGAACTGGACTGAGTGACCCCTCTCCCTTGGCATTCCAAACAGGAAGTACCAGTTGGCTGAAATAACCCAAAATCTCATAGGATTGCATGGATGCACTTTATTAAAATTAAAATCCTAAAGTCAAGAAATAAACGGCTATTGGTTATTTTATTTGTCAACATAACCATTCGTGCTCTCATACCTTCTTGATAATCTTATTTATTTTTCATTATAGTTTTTTATTTATTTATTTACGTTTTTCAAGTTAAAAACTAGAACTCTCAATAAAAGTATTCAACGTTTGGGACAGGTTGTTTTCTAGTGATAGGGGTGTGGCCTTCCAACAAGCTCACTCCTGATTGACTGGGGTGGTTGCCATAGAAATGATGAGTCAAAACGATTCCGACCAATCACTACCTACTGATGATCTCTGGCTCCAACATGGCGGCGTCCGTATTGTGAAAAAATGGCGACTGGGATGACTTTGTTTCATCAGAGTAAGCTAAGGTCTATAGGTGATGTCATACCCACTCGTACTTTCAATGATTGTGACGCATGTTGTGACATGTAAAGTAGTAAAAAAATGAGACAACACAAACAGAAAATTAGTGCAACTTTAAAACTTAGTTCTCGTAAATTGATTTTTCTTCTGGTTTAACCTTTTACAATCTTTGACTACCGTAACTCTTCGACTAGTCACACAATTACCGTAATTCCAGAAAATAGCAGCCTTTACCAAAACATGACTCTTTACAGTAGTCAAGTGTACACGCAGTTAAATCAGCTAATTCTGTTGCAGAGAAAAGTAGCTTTGCGCTGATATACTTTACAATAGCAATGTGTTGCATATCGGGGAAAAGCTGACACGAAAAGCCGCTTTTCTCCGCGTCACAATCAGCTAATACGAGTCGATCGTATTAATGGTAGAGGAGTTATGATATACCAAAAGAGAGTGTTATTAAAGTGTCACCGGCGACATCTCCAGTGTTAAAGGGTTCATGACAGTTGTTGTGTTTACTCCCAGTGTATCACACAGCTGCGGGATAGAGAAAACTTGTTAATGAGAACTGAATAATGTGAATATTGATGTTTCTTTTAGTGTTTGTTTGTACCAGTTTAAAAAAGTTACCAAGAACAACAGCATTAACCCTTCCTTCAGGATCAGGACAATGGGAACAGCAGGGGGAAAAATTGCACAAGTACAAAACTTAAGACTTGAAAATTTTTGAAATTATTTACTTTCAATTACATTTTTGTCCTTTGTGTACAGTGATAAAACTTTTTCCTTTTTTTAAAAACTTTTTTCTGATTAACTCCATGTTTGTTGGATTCAGTCTGTCATGTGCTCTATATATATATAAGATGTATGTATATAACGAGTACATATATATATATACACTCGTTATATACATACATCTTTTATATATATATATATATAATACATAATACATAATACATAGTGTATGTATCTAAGTATATACTATATAATATGTATGATTGCATATCTATGTATATATATATGATGTATGTATATATAAAATATGTATGTGTGTATCTATTTCTATATACA